>NC_133360.1:4983760-5061843 GCF_030506205.2 Paramisgurnus dabryanus | reverse complement strand
TCTGCCCGTGGCGCGCTCCTCTTCCTTCCTGGAGGCAGAATAACTCAAATCAGCGTTGGTATAAACTTTCTCTCATCCGTGTACCTGTAGCTAGCTCAGGGCGGTCCACCGCCTATCTCACACAGCTCCTTGCTTGTCGACTCACTCTCCTTCCCTGTTCTCTCTTTCTCCACAGGCTACCGCCGGGACACGAGGCACAATGAATCGATTTTCCAATGGTTCTCTCACCTCTGCGCTGACTACAGCTTTGGGTAGGTATGGCTCTCTTCACAGTTCAGTATCTCAGTGCTCACGCTGGCTCTTTCTCTCTCTCTCCACAGATGACTCTGCGCTGACTACAGCTTTGGGTAGGTATGGCTCTCTGCACAGTTCAGTATCTCTGTGCTCACGCTGGCTCCTTCTCTCTCTCTCCACAGATGACTGCTGGGACACAAGGCACAATGAATCGATTTTCCAATGTTTCTCTCACCTCTACGCTGACTACAGCTTTGGGTAGGTAGGGCTCTCTGCACAGTTCAGTATCTCAGTGCTCACGCTGGCTCTCTCTCTCTCTCTCCACAGATGACTGCTGGGACACAAGGCACAATGAATCGATTTTCCAATGGTTCTCTCACCTCTGCGCTGACTACAGCTTTGGGTAGGTATGGCTCTCTGCACAGTTCAGTATCTCTGTGCTCACGCTGGCTCTTTCTCTCTCTCTCCACAGACGACTGCTGGGACACAAGGCACAATGAATCGATTTTCCAATGGTTCTCTCACCTCTGCGCTGACTACAGCTTTGGGTAGGTATGGCTCTCTGCACAGTTCAGTATCTCTGTGCTCACGCTGGCTCTTTCTCTCTCTCTCCACAGATGACTGCTGGGACACAAGGCACAATGAATCGATTTTCCAATGGTTCTCTCACCTCTGCGCTGACTACAGCTTTGGGTAGGTATGGCTCTCTGCACAGTTCAGTATCTCAGTGCTCTCGCTGGCTCTCTGCACAGCTCTCACAACACACTCCTCGTCCCTGTTGATTTGGCAGTTTTAACAGGTCATGTATTACTTTAACAGGGTGGCGGACTTACGGTAACTGGCTGCGCGATGCGTCAGCTAGACAGTGTTTTCCTATGTGACGCCGGGGGCCAAAACCCTCACGGCGGGCTCGTTGGTCTACAGAGGGGCGAGGGCGTCACGCCGGCACACCGGGTCGAGCGCTGCCCTTTCCTCGAGACCCGTTGGTCAATCGAAAACTGGACCGGGGCGCCCTTTCGTCGAGACCTCGGGCCGGCGGATCTCCTTCGCCTCCAACTCTGTGATGATAAAAAGATACAGGTAAAGTAGCAATATTATAGATAATACTCACACACCGTCAATAGCACAGTTCTTCACCGCCACTCCTAAACTCAGGTCCGCCGAGCGTTTGGCTGGGAAAATACTTCGAGACGCCACTCTGAGATTTTCAAACTGAAACACACTCACAGCATATTCAGGTACAGGCTTTTACTCTAGAACCGTTCTTCCTCTTCGTCGTCTCAAGAACGAGTGACTGGAGGCGGGGGTACGTCAGACAAGACACAGCAATCTCACTGCAATACACAGCATTACACAGCACCACTTCAAGTGAAAATTTCTACATCCAAGACTCACCCACCACGCTAGTGCACACAATAGACGCCCGTCTTCCTTCACCTCACTCTGGACGAAGAATATGGAGATGTTAACTTGGCCTAAGGTTTGTTTTTGTCACTGGAGCTGTTTCAGCACGAAGACCCTTTGGCTCACCCACCGCGCTGGTTCAGGGGTAGGGCCACCCACTCTCTTTCGGAAACACTCAAGAGATACACAGATCAAATATATGTACAACACATCCATAAAAAGACTCCGTTACTCACAGCTGCTGTACTCTCTTCGTCCCACGCTCTCCAAGATTTATCTCACACTGTTAGGACTCTAGATGCATAAACAAAGTGGTTTTCAGCCACCAACACCACTTTTCCACAATCGTATACTCACAGTGATGCGTCTTTCCTTCCTTCGTTTCTTTCATCCAAGGTCAGTATTCGTTTAATTCTTCTACCTATAAGGTCTTCGGTATCTTCATCAATGGAAGGCTATAATCCAACGAGAGAGAGAGCAGTTACAATCATCCAAAACAGCGTACCCGGTGAGCCCAGCTCGGCGCTACGATACACACCACCAACAGGAATAATAAGCACACTAACTGTGGTTTAAACTGCCCTCAAATACTCTCCTGAGTGTTGCCATCGTCCAATCACCCAGCGCTCCTCTTAATGACACTCAGCTGTATGTAATTCGGCTGATTACAGCGTTCGCGGCGCTACCGGATGTCCGGTGTTTCCTCTTACCAGTCCGGGCGGAAACATCCGGGCGGAACCAAACTTTCCCGATTTTTGGTTCCGCCTAAAAGATCGTCACTCCTGTGACATCGGCTCAGTACTTTTCCAAGTGATGCCATCCGGTGATGAGAGACCAATTGCATTTAGTCAAGGACCCTAAACAACTCTGAGAGTAATTCCTCCCAAATCGAACGAGAAGCCTTGGCCATTGTATTTGGCATCAAGAAATTTCAGTACCTTTTTGGGTGCAAATTTACCTTTCTCACAGACCACTGACTACTTGCTTAAATTTTTGGTCCGAAATCTGGCATCCCCTTATTGGCCGCAATTCGCTCTTGTTGGGCTCTTCTGCGGTCAGCTCACCATTATAACATCAGGTATAGGACATCCAAGCAGCACTGCAAAGCGGATGGTTTGTCCAGATTTCCCTTGCCAGATACACCTCCAGAATGTTCACAAGCTGAAGTATTTTACTTCAAAGTGGTGCATAATACACCGGTCACGGCTGCACAAGTGAAACGTTTCACAAGAAATGACCCAGTCTTGTCTGGAGTTATGGACTGGACTTCAAAATGTCAAAATGAGCCGACAGTACAATCTGGCTGCTTACTGTGGGGTTATCGCATCATTATACCCCCACCACTGAGAAAACCCTTGCTTAAGAAACTGCATACCAGCCACTCGGGAGTAGTGAGAATGAAAGAAATTGCACGCAGCAACTTCTGGTGGCCTGGGTAAGATGCTGAGATTGAAAAGGAAGCCAAAATTTGTCCAGACTGACATAATCTGGGAAAAATGCCTCAGACAGCCCTACTACATCCATGGGAGTTTCCAGAGTAGCCATGGCAAAGAGTGCATATTGACTTTGCAGGTCCACTGGAGAATCACATGTTCCTTGTGATGGTCGATGCTAACAGTAAATGGCCTGAAGTTGCCATCATTAAAAACACCACTTCAGAAAAACTATCGAAGAGCTCAGATCTGTTTTCAATTGTTTTGGATTGCCACAGCAGATTGTAACCCCAACTGGTGTCTGAAGAGTTCCAGTGTTTCTTAATACCACCAACTTAATAATCACCAACGTCTCTCCAGCTACGGCATTGCTGAAAGAGAACTCTGGAGCCGACTGTGAAAACTAAACAGACTGTTCTGTTACAACAGCAAAAGCAGGTGGAAAGGAGGTGCAAGGCAAAATGTAGGTCTTTTAACAAAGGTGACAATGTTCTTGTTCATAACTATGGAAAGGGAGCCAAATTGGTCACTGCCACAGTGATGACGCAATGGAGCTGTTTCATATACAGTCGAAACGA
Source organism: Paramisgurnus dabryanus (assembly GCF_030506205.2). Lineage (NCBI taxonomy): Eukaryota > Metazoa > Chordata > Actinopteri > Cypriniformes > Cobitidae > Paramisgurnus > Paramisgurnus dabryanus. Next base: position 5,058,194 of record NC_133360.1, on the reverse strand, counting down.
AAGACAATGTGACCTGTTAGAGACATGTCGTTCAGATGTTGTCTGCAGCAGTCTCTAGTGATGATTCGTGTAAAACCCAGATTCACCAACCAACAACATCCTTAAATTCTGGCCAGGAAGTACTACTTGAAATATCTCCTACACAACTTACCAGCAAACCAGTGGTAATGGATACTGGAATCATCCCTCTTAAAGACACATCTCCTGTCCCAGAAACTGTTATAGAGACTCCAGTGAAAGCACCACGGGTTCCTGTGTCTCCGTGTTATACCACAAGAATGCGGAAAGCACAGCAGAGGTTAGATCTATAGTTTAGTGGCTATCCCACGTCTTTGGGGCAGAATAACCCCCAGGGTGTAGCCTGAGAAATGAGGTAGTGTACCCTCTTTCTTAAGTAGAATAGAAATGTTAAATAATAATAATAAAAAATTGTATTGTTGTTGTTCAAAGTAAAAGGGGAGGAATGTGTTATGCATTTCATTATGCTGGTGTTACCCCCCCCACCCTTAAGGAACTTATGTGTTCTTGCATGTGTTATGTACATGCGCAGTGTGTGTACTGCTTGCTATTGCTAAAAACAGTAAAGTGTTATCTTGCTGTAAGACGGTATCCATGTACTATGTATCTAAAATGCGTCTCATTCATTCCACAAAATAACATATGTATTTATTACAAAATGAAGTATGATATAAAACACAACCATTTATTTTAATACTTTAAAACGTTTGTAGCTACAACATGAAATAAACATATGAAAAACATCCAGTTAAAGTAAAGCGCAGTAATTTACTAATGTTAAAATTATATGCAAAAACTTAATTTTAGAATCAGTTAAAGGTAGGGTAACACATTTTGAAAAATGCTAACGGTAGCCGCCTAGCAATGAAATCCCGATCCCACCCTCAAGTCAAACCGCCATCCAAAGTCACGCCTCTTCCAAAACACATGAACACGCACAGATCAGACGGTCACATCTCATGTCTCATTCAGCAGTGAGAAAACTTTGCAGTACAAAGTCGAATAACACTGCCAAAATAACCAAACAACTGGTTTACATCAGAATTAGTTTAAGCACACGTTCGGTTGTGTAGACGTAGTAACTATATCGTTACGCTAATCCGTAAACGAACACAAATTTCATAAGCAACACAATGTTTCATCAAAGTAGAATATCTGAATCCATCTCAATACAAACATATCGCGTACCTACCTTACCAAAATAAACAGTGCAACGACTCTTTCAGACCCTTTGCAGCTCCTGCAGCTGTTTCATCTCGTGGTAAAGCAGTAAAGTTACTGATGTTCATTTGGGTTTTTGCTCTTGCTGATCCAGGCAGTTTTTGCTGTTGTTGTTATAAAAGATGCCTTTAGTTTTGTGCCTCCTGTGTAGGTTGTCAATTTAGCAGAAAAGTTTGCTGTTCTCACTGTTTACAGGCAGGAGGTGAGCGCACGTGAACGCGCCGATGACGTATGGTGTCTGCGTGGACTCGCTGCGCGGTGGGCATTCAAATTATGCTTACGTATGAGGGACAAAAATGGAAACGTCCGTTCGGACCGAAATCTATGATTTGTTGAACATTTTTTGGTCCTACGCCTTTCACAGAGAACATAAATTTCTACAAATACATTTAAACAACTTAACACAGTGATTGCTATCAGGATGTAAGGAGACTTTTAACCAGCATAACAAAAAATGTTTCAGGATCAAATCTGTTACCCTACCTACCTTTAAAAGGTTAATAACAAATAACAGACTTCGTATGAATAATAAAGAGAAATACATTGATGAGACAAAAAAATGCCATTTATATATAAAAGAAATATTTTATGTTTGACCATCAGACACCGGAGGGCAGAGCAGCTGCACTGAGACAGTGGCAAATTTCAGAAGGACTTGCCGAGATGAGGCTGATATTGATATTATGAACTCATTCAAATCTTTAATCTTTCTAAATAAATTATAAACGTAACGTGATGAAAATGCTATAAGAAAGAGGGATCAGACTTTGACAGAACACCGGATATCTTCTCTAATTATTTTCAAATGGTGTCTTCGGCGACGGTATACTATAAAAATGAAGGTAATCTATTTTATTCTGACAGCACAACAAAACATTTTCTAGTGAGTTATATTGTTCGTTTCACTCGTGTCTCATTCATTTCCACTGTTTTTCTGCCACCACATGCGAGCGTGACGTAACTGTGATGTCGACTTGCAAAAGGTCTATACTACGAAAAAAGCATGTTCTTTTTTCTGAGGAAAACGTACATACTTTTGAGTGTGTAGCAAAAGAGTATGCACGTTCTCGGACATACTGCGTCATGCAACGTGAACGAAAACGTGGTTGCCTAGTTACGCACACCACAACTGTTAACAATATTTAATTCATTTTTATAAATTATGTCCAATATAATTTAATTTACTATTCTCATCTTTTTTTCTCATTGTTTTTCACAATACATTTTACAATGTGTTCTACCAAGTTGAGGAATGAAGCAGGACGTCATAAACGCAGGTCGTTTGTGAGGCGGGTGGTTCTGACGTTCATGTGCAATGTGTGTAATGAAAGCTACTTATTTTAAAGTCGAAATATTTAAAGTTTATAGTATAAACTATTGGTTAACGTATTTTATACTTATGTATATAACACAAAAATACCCAGATGAAAATGAACCATGCTTTTACTATAGTAAAAGTGTAGTAACTATGTTTCTTTGGTTGGACTAATAAAGTTAACATTTGTACAGCCACAGTATTACTACAAATAAGTCAGTGTGGTTAAGCTCCTCCCTCCCGCACGCAATGGGTTGTGGGCAATATTAGCCATTTAAGGCCCTGTCCCAAATGGCGCACTTCATGTGGACTTTCGGTCTTGTGGCCTTAAATTGCGCGTTCTCGCTTAGTCTACGAGTCCGTAGGGTGTCCCATCTGTCATTTTTACGCTTTGAAGTGTGCTCATCAGCGCCTCCTTTGCCCCCTTGATGCGGTCTTCAGCGAAGCCCGCACTGCAGCAGGCTTCGCGCACTTTGCCAACCCAGAAATCCTTTCGAAAGGGCAATCAGACCAATCAGGCGACGGAAGGGAGGAGTTCACACTGACGGGCAACTTCTCTACCTATTTCCGGTGTGCTGCTCAAGTCTGTCCCAAAACACAACTCCGGTGCACCCACGTGGACTCGCATCAAGGGTCCCTAAAGTCTGGACTACGTGATGTCATCAAAGTGTGGACTCTGAGGAGGATCACAAGTCCGGAGTGTGCCATTTGGGACAGGGCCAGAGTGTGCATTGCTCTGCACTTCTGCACGAATTCTAACCGGAAATAGTAGACCATCCGGGTATCTTTGGGATACTCATTTCAACATACTACTATTTGGGACGTACTAATTCTAGTTTCCCATACTATTTAGGACGAATAGTATGCAAATTGGGACTCAGCATTGGATTTGGAATAGTACTTGGGCCGTGACTGATGACATTTTACAAGTCCACAAGAAATCAAGTAGGCATATTGAGAAATCCGCCGTTTCTCAATGTCAAGGATACTTCTTTGGCAGGACTAGTCCTTAAAAGTAACTTCCTTCAGAGGCTAGGCGAGGCTCCTCTTAAGATTTCGTAGAACACGTTAAATGGAACAGGCTAGCAAGTGCACGTGATTGCGTCAATGAAAGGGTTGCTTTCGATGCTGCGCGCATAGGATACACATATGCATCTTTCCTGTATATGGATATGGATATTTCTCGAATGAAGGACTCAGTCCTTGCTGAAATTCTGAGGATCCTCGAGATTGGAACAGTCCTTCAACGGACGACGATGCCATAGCATCCTTGAAATTCTGGCTTCCGAGGATCCTTCCTTGACATTGAGAAACGGCCACCACCCGGGTGAACAGACAGGTGAAGACTGTAATCAAACATGATGGATGACAGGGTGCAAAGGATGAGGGGTGATGTAGTCAGGTGAATGAGGGTAGAAGACAGGTTTTATTGCATTATGGACCAATCATAAAAAATGTAATTAGTAAAATATATATATAAAAATATTTAACACATAAGCAAAAAAGTATGATTAAAAACAAAACCTATCAATTACACAAGGGTTAACACAAAACATTCCCCTCATTCTTTAAATGATGGCTACGCCCCTGGTTTAAGGTTTTAAGAAAGTGTCTCAAAACCTTAAACATAAAACTACATTCACAGAACCTCTGACTCTACTGACAAAATAAAAATTATTTAATCTGTTCTCAAAATCAAACAATTTCTTAAAATGATACACAACCAGTAAATATACAGTGGGTAAAATTAAATATTCAACACATCACCATTGTTTTTATTAAATACACTATATTTCCAAAAGTTTTGTGACACCCCTCCAAATAATTGAATTCAGTTGTTCCAATCACTTCCAGTAAAATTAACACTTAATGCTTCATCATACAAAGACACTTTGGACAATTTCATGCTCCCAACTTTGTGGAAACAGTTTGGGGATGGCCCCTTCCTGTTTCAACATGACTGTGCACCAGTGCACAAAGCAAGGTCCATATAGACATGGATGAATGAGATTAGTGTGGAGGAACTTGAATGAGTCCTGACCTCAACCCAATAGATCATCTTACAAATGTGCTTTTAGAAGAATGGTAAAAAATCCCATGAACACAACACACTCCTAAACCTTGTAGAAAGTCTTTCAAGAAAGGTTGAAGAGTGTTAACTGCAAAGGGTGCAGGGCCAACTTCATATTGAATCCTATGGATTAAGAAAGGGATGTCATTCAGGTTCATGTGCATATAAAAATGGCAATATAGTGTATAACCTGTCATTATTATCCATGACATGACTGTTATTAATTGTTTGTGTTGTATGTTGTGTGTTTATGTGTACAGAGATCTGCAGTAGAGGATGATGTTGTCTATGCAGGAGTTATGAGACGATAAACAAACTCTCTGTGATTCTCAGATCAAGATTCAGCTGTTTGATCATCTTCACTTTCTATAGTAACTTGTTTAAAGTTTCTTCCTAATTTGTGCATTATATTACATGAAATGATTACATTAGAGACATTCGTTTTCTTTCTTGTTCCAAGTTCTGTTACTCATCCATTCACAAGCATTAATCTCATGTTAACAGCTAAAATGCACAATAATGGGACAACAATGAATCATGTATTAGACAACAATAATAGACCATTATTTAAAGAAAGCTAGAACTGTAAAACCTTATCAGAAACACTGTGTGGATATAACCAAAACACAACATATGTCAAATGTTTTATTTTTGTCACTGAATGCTTGTGACAGTTTCTGAGTTGAACCTTATGTGGAAAGAAATGTGGTTTTGTTCTGTTGGTGGACGTGAGATATGTGTTTCTGTTTGACTATTAGGGGCTGTTTGTGGTTGATGTGTGTATGTGAGTGGTGTGATCTGTCTGTGTGTAGGTTTGTGTGAAAGCATCGTGTATGTGTGTGTAAATGAGAGGTGTGAACAGTGTGTGTGTGTGTGTGTGTGTGTGTACCAACATCTGGTTTGTGTGATGTGTGAATATTGTGTGGTTCTTTTATTCATACCTTTCACAAAACAGAAATCATTTCTTTACGGCAACTTCTGATGCCTATACCACATGTAAATTTTCATCACTTCTGACACATGTGCAAAGTTTCATACATGCAGAGTTTTCGAGCATGTTTAGGCCCCCAAAAATGCTATTCATTTCGGAGAAGAAGAAACTGAGCAAAAACAATAGGGCTTTGCACTCACGGTGCAGGCCATTCTGGCCTCATCACCTGCTCCTCGGTGCTTGGGCCCTAATAAAATAAAATATAATATATCAAATATAAAACAAAGGTAAAAGAAAAACAGAGTACTTCAACCAGTTATAAAAGCTTTATCAAACAAGTATGTTTTTAATCTTGACTTGAAAATGGTCACAGAGGGAGCCAGTCTAATAGAAATAGAAACTAATAGAAACTTTTACAATAACACTGTAGAAATAATACTCCACTTTCATAAAAAATAAGATAATTTAAAAATCCAGATAATTAACTCACACCCATGTTATCAACGATATATACAGTTATGTTCAAAATAATAGCAGTGCCATCAGTAACCTGATAAACCACTGTTATTCGTAGTAGTAATTTATTTGGAAACATCGGAAATGATTTACTTACAGATGTAGTAGTGTAACAGAAAAACAATATTTGTAATGATATCCACACTACTTGTCCTGACTTATAGACTCGTTTATTAAAAATGGCATGATCAAAATAATAGCAGTGTGAAGTTTAATTGGAAAATAAGTTCATTCTGTGAAAAAAAACATCTTTTTGTCCTTTATAAGGAAATAGAGAAAGCAAATATTTCACCCATTGTTATAAAATATACCTGCTGTTGAATTTCTAAGTAAAATGGGCCGTTCCACCATTGCTCAGAGGAACAACGCAATTTGATTAAAACGTTTATTTGAGAGGGGATAACTTATAAAGAAATGCAGCAAAGTTTATGATGCTCAGCTTAAATGATCTCAAATGCTTTAAAATGGCAACAAAAACTCAAAGCACATGGAAGAAAACAAGTAACTTCTGTTAAAACACATTGAAGAATAGTCAGAATGGCACAAATTCAGCCTTTAATCACCCCTAGAAAGATCAAAGATGATCTTAAATGATCTGCAAGTACTGTGACAGTCAGAAGACATCTCATTGAAGCTAAGCTGTTTGCATGAAGCCCCTGCAAAGCACCATTGTTGAAAAAAAGATGTGGTGGTGCTTATGGGATCTCACTCTGGGACGAGTGAGCATAAGAGTGAGAATCTAGACTACACCACTGCTTCACACTTTGAAAGTGCGATGCGCTTTAATTTTAATTCTTAAACACCTCGCTGAGGCCTGTATTTGACCTCTACTGTTTTGCTAATTGCATGTGCATTTTTATTCAAACCTCTATTTAAATAATTCATAATCAAGATTTAAATCTGAGTTTAAAGTCATGGTGCAGCAGGACTAAAGTTCTTAAATATATATAAATATATATCTTAAAGGAACAGTATGTAGGATTGAGGGCCAAAACTGGTATTGCAATCACAAAACTTGTGGCTAAAACTGGTACTGCAATCTCACAACTGGTGACCAATACACAAAATGACAACATTAACATCAGTTGAGGGCTGCAACTCCACTTTTTAAACGACAATATCCTGGCCAAACCACTGTTGTCAGTGATGATAGTATTTGAAATGAAAATGATTTCTTAAAGGAGAATTTCACCCATGGACAAATTAATCTTTATTAAAAGTGGATCATATTTGTAGTCGAAATGTAACATAAATTTCGAATTTGGTGCCTATTTGACCGAGAAAAGAAATGTTTGTAGTCTCACCCCCTCTACAAAGATATAGGACTTCCTTCTTTCAATGATGCAAAATGATGATTTTTACATCATTGAAAGAAGGAAGTGCAACACTGAAATCTGTATTTCTCCTGTCTCAGGGGAAACAGAGGGAATGACGCATGACCATTCAAAAACATGACTGGGGTTCTAACTATACAAAGCTTAATGCAAATGGGTGAAGTGTCCCTTTAATGTCTAGTGACATATCAGGGCCATTTTATGATTAATTGATATACATTTCTTACATACTGTTCCTTTAAATATACCTTAAATCCATGATCAAAATGATGGGTTAAATGTAAACCTGCTTTTATTAAAACAAGGTTTAAAGGTAGGGTATCTGATTCGATCCAGAAACATTTTTAGTTATGCTGGTTAAAAGTCTCCTCACATCCTGATAGCAATCATTGTGTTAAGTTGTTTAAATGTATTTGTAGAAATTTATGTCATCTGTGAAAGGTGTAGGACCAAAAATTGTTTAACCAATCATAGATCTGAAACCGAATGAACGTTGCCTTTTTTGTCCCTCATCAGTAAGCGTAATTTGAATGCCACTGCACAGCCTGTTCACGCAGACACCATACGTCATCAGCCCCTTCATGTGCGCTCTCCTCCTGTCTGTAAACAGAGGGAGAGAATGGCAAACTTTCCTGCTGAATTGAGCCACAAAACAAAAGACATCTTTTATAACAACAACAGCAAAAACTGGCTGGATCCGCAAAGAACAAAAACCCAAATGAACATCAGTAACTTTACTGCTTTTCCATGAGATGCGAACGGCTGCAGGAGGCAAAGGGTCTGAAAGGGTCGTTGCACTGTTTATTTTGGTAAGGTAGGTACGTGATATGTTTTTATTGAGATGGATTCAGATATTATACTTTAATGAAACATTGTGCTTATAAAATTTCTGTTCATTTATGGATTAGCATAAGGATATAGTTACTACGTCTACACAACCGAAAGTGTGCTTTAACTAATTCTGATGTAAACCAGTTGTTTATGTTGGTTATTTTGGAAGTGTTATTCACTTTTTACTGCAAAGTTTTCTCACTGGTGAATGAGACATGAAATGTGTCCGTCTGATCTGTGCATGTTCATGTGTTTTGAAAGAGACGTGACTTTGGATGGCGATTTGACTGTGGAGGGTGAGATTGTGATTTCATTGCTAGGCGGCTACCGTTAGCATTTTTCAAAATAAGATACCCTGCCTTTAAAGTTTGGTGCAACAGAATTATTAGATAAATCCTTACAAACTAAGCAGATAAATTGAATATATTCTTATGCACACATCAAAGTCTGCAGCAGTCATTTATTGTCTTTTATATTTTTCTACTTATAGAATAGTGTTTTTCTTCACTGCTTGTCCTATTTTGGCACAATCCCCAAACTGAACGAGTAGTTTTTACTAAGGGCACCCATCTCACATAAAATTAAACTGCTATTTTAAACATATTCTACCTGCCTTCCTGATATAAATTAATATAAATTTGATATGATTATTAATACTGTTACTTATTTGGGCAAAGAACACTAATGACTTGTTTAAGTTGATTAAAGCTAAAGGACGCTTAAAATGAAGCCTCAAAAAGCGTCCTTATTTCTCCACGCTGTTAAGGATACAACAAATGGATCCTTATCAGCCTAGGCTATCCCAAGATTCACAGCTGGATATTCTAAAATAAAAATTAAAAACTACTAAATGAAAGTGTGTATTTAGCAAACATAAATCACAGTTTTAGTATTGTAAGTTATGTTTTTAACAATATCATTCTCTTTATGTTGCTTATATTTCTAAGGTTGATTAATTTGATATACTGTTGAATAATTTAATCTACATCAAAGTGTCATATTTTCTAAAATAAATTCATATTTTTCTGATTCCATATTATTTTAAATTCCAAAATTTTTTTATTTTTGAAGAAACCAGCCCATATTTGAGAGGTGATAAAAAATTAACAAAGAAAGATAGGATGAAACATTTTCAGTTTGTTTATCTTTTTTCAACTTAATATATTGTATGTTTATATATTTACAGAAAAACATTTTCTGGAAAGCATTTTGTTAAGCTTCTGTAAAAATCACAAAAAAATGCTGGCAGGCAATTTTTGAAAAACGCTGGCGGGGAAAGGGTTAATCCAATCTCAGTGTAAGTTCATTAAGCCATGCATATGGTCAATTCAGTTTTAAATGTCAAAGAGTGTAATGTTTATTTATTTATCCAGTATCTTAACACCATTCCAGCATCTATGGCTATATTCATGGGAACAACCAATTAATTTACACACAAGCTAATCTACGCACAGGTTGGTGAAGGACAGTTTGACATCTCCAACTCACCTAACCTGTGGTGCATTCCTGTACAATGCATCATTGGAGAAACTAGCTAGCTAGTCACAACTGTTTCCTGCAAATTCCCACGCCCTTATGGGATTGAATGATTATGATGAAAATAAATTATTACAAAATTAAGGGCAATGGAATTAGCTGTTTAATTTTTTTAAATAATTTTTGTAGAGCCACACACCTTGAACATGTTCAACTGAACAACCTAATTTTTAAACCTTAAACTCATAGACGTATAGTCAATATATACAAAAATTTGTTAAAAACCTAAAAGATAGTGGAAAATTTGTTTCAAAATTATAAAGTATTAAACTTCAGAAAAACTAGAAAGTACATTTTATCGGTGATGATGTTATGGTGTCTGTGATTTTTTCTTCTTTTCATCTCTGCAGGAGATGCCATAAATGTCATGAACCAAAACAGCAACAGTAGCTACACCCACCAGACCAGAGACGACCAATCGGATCACAGCTTCAGGACCATAACAACAGCAAAAACAATCTAGAGGGACAAAATTAACAACATGAAACACATCAGTGTGTTTAATCAAGAGAACAATATATCAGCATTTCACATGAAAACTATTTCACATGAAAACTATAACAATATAGCTGCAAGCAGCGAACCCACCCTTCGATGACAAGCCACAGAAAATGATACACGGTGGGCACATGTAACATCTTCATTTATCCAATGAGTCTTTAGTTTTATCAGATTAATAAAAGACAGATTAGCTCTATTAAATTTTTCCGGGAAAACACAACCCCCTTGGGACATGCTGCGGGAAAAGCGAGTCACGAGCAAGCAAGCATGGAAAAATCCATGTTCGTGTCAAAGTGCATTCAGCACAGAAATACTCTGACATACGTCCAACTGCTTTTTTGACACTTTGCCTATGTTTAGCATGAGGAATCCTACTCTTAAACTGTGTTAATAAGTCAGAATGCATGAAATACCGTTACCCCCCCCCCATAATGATGTTACTGACCAATTTGGGACTGTAGGTGTCAGGTTTAAAATACTTATGGACCTTAACAAAATTAAGACACACTTAAACCACAAATGGGGTAGTATAATATTCTGCAGGGAGAACCCAGATTGAGATGTCTCATTAGGATACACTAAGACTGTCTCTCAATCTGAGCTTCTCTGCAGACTGTATTTATTTAGATTTTAATCAATGGTTCACTTGGTTCATTCCGAAGGTCGAACCTCACAGACTTTCACAATTGTAACAACATCACACATTTTGCCAAGTCTAGAAAAATAGGATAAACTACATTCTACCACAACGAGATAGTAACTTGATGATGCAGTAACCAAAGGTCGTATGATAACAAAAGAACATTCTACGTACTTTTTCACCTTGGCAGTTTTCTGAGTAGCTGGTAAGATTAATATGATTCTAAGCAAAGGATTATACATTCATAAATGGTAACATAATATATTCAAAAATGTAATAAGAAATACATTTTCTCCAACAGTAGGTAAAACTAACTCCATCACTTTACTCAAAAGGGCGCTACAGAGTCCTTTTGCCAAACCCATGTGTGGCTATGTTGACGGTTTTGCTCACATCTACCAGACAACAACATTCATAACATTGTATGCAAGTATGCTCAGAGCCTTAAATACACCTGAATGTATGGGATTCACTCGCCTCTATGACGTTTTTCCGGAAGCTGGCTATAAAAGGCGACGCCCGCTGTCTTCAAGAGGGGGGTCTTGGTTGGGTTTTGTTGGTGTGTGCGCGTGCATGCCTCAGAGGTGTATGATGTAGCTCTTGTTAGATTTTGCGTCCCTCATTTGTTATTCTGATTCTTTAGTTTTGTTAATTGTTATGTTTATACACTCACCTAAAGGATTATTAGGAACACATTTCTGATTAATGCAATTATCTAATCAACCAATCACATGGCAGTTGCTTCAATAGATTCAGGGGTGTGGTCCTGGTCAAGACAATCTCCTGAACTCTAAACTGAATGACAGAATGCGAAGGAAAGGTGATTTAAGCAATTTTGAGCGTGGCATGGTTGTTGGTGCCAGACAGGCCGCTCTGAGTATTTCATAATCTCCTCAGTTACTGGGATCTTCACGCCCAACCATTTCTAGGTTTAAAAAGAATGGTGTGAAAAGGGAAAAACATCCAGTATGCAGCAGTCCTGTGGGCAAAAATGCCTTTTTGATGCTAGAGGTCAGAGGAGAATGAGCCGACTGATTCAAGCTGATAGAAGAGCAACTTTGACTGAAATAACCACTTGTTACAACCGAGGTATGCAGCAAAGCATTTGTGAAGCCACAACACGCACAACCTTGAGGCGGATGGGCTACAACAGCAGAAGACCCCACTGGGTACCACTCATCTCCACTACAAATAGGCAAAAAGAGGCTACAATTTGCACAAGCTCACCAAAATTGGACTGTTAAAGACTGGAAAAGACATTTAGATGGTAGAATCAAAATTAGGCGTAAACAGAATAAGAACATGGATCCATCCTGCCTTGTTCTTACTCTTTTACGTGAGGCGTTACTTCCGGGTTGTATACATTGCGGAAGAGATAAAAGTGGTATTGCCAGAAATACTTGTCATTGGCAGGGAAGTGTTTTCTCTTAATTGATGAGATAACTCGTCAATGGTGGGACAAGAGTTAAACATAAGTGTTCTTTTACCCTTTTGTTTTATAAAATCATAAAACAACAACAATGAAATAAAAATATGAATTATTTAACCAATTTATTTTATTATTTAACCAATTTATTGTAACCAATTCAAGGTTACAGTAATAATACATAAACACCTTATATTCAGGTGTGCTGAATAATTACACTGAATAAAAGATTCATTAAATTTACAAAAATTTTTAAGGTAAGTGGTTGCAATCAATTTATTTAATCTACATTTAAACAAAAGTTTTTTTTATTTTGTTATGCTTTTTTTGTTTAAATGTAGATTAAATAAATTGATTGCAGTAAATTGAATTAATCATTTTTCCGTGTAGGCACATTTTCTTTTACAGGTTATATTCATTATTTAATGTGCATAAGAAAGCCATGCTATAGGAATTGCAAAATTGAGATGTGACCATTAGACAAGAAATCCTGATCGGAGCAGCAGGGTCACAAAAAATAGGATGAAAGAAAAAGATATATACACAAATTAATGGTAGTTATTAAGATTGCTGTGGTTTGGAATTGGTAAAAAGTGTTTAAAAAAAAAAGTGATGAAAATATTGACGTACCTAATAATTCGGCACACACTGTAATTGCACTCGTGGCTCTGCTACATTGTAACATTTACAGTATAAGGTCTCGGTGTTATCATAAGGTAGTCAGTTTATGCATTGTGCATATTGGTTAAGACAATTTGCTGATTTTTAAAACCTGCAAAGCCTTTTACAGTGCTTTTATTATAATATTCTAATGTCACGTGTCACCTCTTATACTTCTCTACTTAATCATTATATGGCTTTAAGTTGGTCAAGGTTGCACAAAGATGGCTGTTATTTGTAATCCTACTGTATGTAGTGGGCCAGTCTGGGCCAAAATGCCTGGGCAAAAGTCCTGGTAAGGAGTAAGACTCTGTTTATGATTCAGAGATTAAACTTTAAACTTAATGGACAGCTTAATAATTAAAAAGCAACATATTTCCACCATATATGGGTGGTGATGGCATAGTGGATAAGACACTCGCCTTTGGTGTGAGAGACCCGGGTTTGAATCCACTGTAACACACCATTGTGTCTCTGAGCAAGACACTTAACCCCTTGTTGCTCCAGAGACGTGCGACCTCTGACATATATAGCAATTGTAAGTCGCTTTGGATAAAAGCGCCAGCTAAATGAATGAATAAAATAAAAAAATTCACAAAAAATTGTTTTAGTTTTTTTTTTTTTTGGGGGGGGGGGGGGGGGGGTATAAAATTTAAATACATTTTATAAATATATAGCTTGATGCTTGTTCTGTATTAAAGTGTTATGGTTTACCTTGTTACATTATGTATACTTGTACCGTCTGTCTATGTAAACAACTCTCAAATCGATAAATAAACTAGGAAAAAATATTTTTTTAATTACAGGGGGCACTACAGAGCCCCACTGACATGCCCAGGTGGCAGCCTTTACCCGGGCCTAAATGTATACGACTCTGATGTGTGTGCCAATTTGATGAATTTGAATGTTAACCCAAACCTATATGTGACCAAAAGTCCCCAAACCTATATGTGTTGTCCATAAATAGACTCTTGTTTTATTATTGGTAAAACACATTTTTTTGTTACTTTTAACACAACTTTTGTTGTCCCCTCTATTTATTTATACAAAGATTGAACACAAAATGGCACATAATGTGCACAATTGCCACAAAAATTATAAAAATAAACACTTGTTTTTAAAGTGTAGAGGTGATTAGGTGTCTGTTGCAGCTGCTCAGAGACTTTAAAGGGCCCATGGCACAATACTTTTTTAAGATGTCAAATAAATCTTTGTTGTCCCCAGAGCACATATGTGAAGTTTTAGCTCAAAATACCATATAAATAATTTATTATAGCATGTTAAAATTGCCACTTTGTAGGTGTGTGCAAAAATGTGCCGTTTTGGGTGTGCCCTTTAAAATGCAAATGAGCTGATGAAATTCAAACACTGATCACAATGTTTGTTGCAATTAAAACTCAATTGTGTTTTTCTCTGTACTAAATGGCAGTGCTGTGGTTGGATAGTGCAGATTAAGTGGCGGTATTATTATAATAAGAGCTCCTTATGACATCATAAGGAGAGCCAAATTTCAACAACCTATTTTTTCATGTGCTTGTAGAGAATGGTTTACCAAAACTAAGTTACTGGGTTGTTCTTTTTCACATTTTCTAGGTTGATAGAATCACTGGAGACCCAATCATAGCACTTAAACATGGAAAAAGTCACATTTTCATGCCATGGCCCCTTTAAAGTAGCCCAATGTTTCCCAATTCTAGTCATCATGTCACCCATCCCAGAATGCTTTTGTTGACTCTAAAACATGCTGAATTCAACTAATATGCCTCTTCAATAAAAGGCTTGCTCAACTTTATGCGGTGCCACACAAAACAACTACAGCTTAACTGCTTAGAACTGTGAGAGCAGTTTGTAAGCATACAGTGTCTTCAAGTCACAAATCAATCAGTCTGCACAGTGCCACTGAAGCTGAACAAGCCTGTTTCCCTAATTAAAGCATCATGAAACACTAACCAACACCTTTTTTAGATGTTAACGAAGTTAGTTGTGTTACACATCATAGAAGACAATGTTAGTATCTGTTAATTTTAACATAAGGAGAAGATTAGTTAATTTTTAGCTTTTTTGTGATATTTTTGTCTTCCGGGTTTAAACTCCATATTGTGTATGTCACGGGCTATGACGTGGCAAATTAATGTAGAACCTCATAACCGTCAGTGTCTCATTAATATTTATAAGAAGCTCTTATCCAATGCGGAGATGTTTTGCTTTTTGATGTGTGCGCGTGCATGTGCTCCATGCGGCCAGGTCAGCCGGGGGAGGGTGGTCTGGGGCTCAGTGCCCGGTTGCATGAAAGTCCTTAAGCTAAGAAATCCCTTAAATATAAGGCTAAGGGTGCCCTAATAAAAGATGGGTTGCAAGAAAAACCCTTAAGTGAACCATAAGGCTGTCAATAAGTATTTACCCTTAAATGCTAAAGTATTACCTTAAGTTCTGCTATGCGTTGCTACAAAGTCCTTAAGTCCCATTTTCCCTTAAAAACTTAAGGAAAAGTCCCTTAACGTCACACGCGATGGCTGATATTATGGTTATTTAAGTACCAAAGCGCATTTCTAATGATCGAAATAATCCCTTAGAGAAAATTTTAAGCATTTATTAGGAGAATAGCGGTTTGATCGTCCGTCAATCTAAAGTGCTTCCAGTTTGAATTACTTTGAGGTTTTATACATGCAGCACTTTACAGTCTGTTATTTGCGATGTTTCATTGTACACAAATCCGCCGTACTGTTGAGCTGCGTGCGTTGATTTGTTTACGCTGTGAGATTTTGAAACTATAGCAACCGCGTCTCCGCTGCCGTGTTTTGGCAGAGACTACTGTAAAATACTTAGTATAAACACTTAGGTAAGGGTGACAGTTAAGACCTTTGTTGCAACGCTCTTAAATAAATCCCTCCCTCAGGGAAACCCTCACTTAAGGAGTTTCATGTAACCGGGCACAGGTTCTGTATAATAAAGTAAACGTGAGTGCGCCATTACGCACACTCTGTAAATATGTTTGATGATTTTCCCCGCGATGCTGTCAGGGCTAGACTCACCATCAACTGAATTTGCTCGGGAAAGCTACAGGAGGCAGGTGGACTTTGATCTGTTCTGCGGTACCATGCCCTGAGGACTTTCCATTATCTTCAAACACACTATTATTTCAACTATAACAGTTTTATTTGACCTTTGTTTAAATTAAATATTATATTCAGTTTAATTATTTCTTTAATACTGCTAATCTCAGAAAATCAGTTTATATCAGTTGCCCCGCCCACTCATTGCCGTGAGTCCCACTCATAAAATATAAAATAAACAGTTTAAAAACAGATAATTAAAATACATGGAAATACATTATGCTTAACCCTATTAGACCGCAAGTGTTGGCGGATTTTTCTACCCATAGCCCTTTAGGAAGAGACTTCTGACAATGGAAGCCCAAAAAGCTTGGCAGTCACGTGATTCATAAAGACTTCAGTTAGTTTCTAGTGAGTCACTGAAATACACTGAGTTAGATCACACTGTGTAGTATGTAAATGTACAGGGGCTGTTTCCCAGACAGGGATTAGATATTTTAAGAGCTGTCCAAACTGAAAACAACTTGCAACTAACAACTGACATATCTTAAAATACATCAAAATGCACACAAGTAATGTTTTTAGTAAGGCATGTTTGTTAAAACTAGTTATATTTCATAATTAAACTAAGGCCTAGTCCTGGTTTAAACTACAGTAATCCCTGTATAGGAAGCCACTCCATAATGGGATGCGCGAATTTTCGGCCACCAAAATTTTTGGCCGAAAATGGCCCAAAATAGCATTCGGCCGAAAGACTTTTATCATCGAAACAATACGGCCGAAATGTTGTGATGACACAAACAGAAACCGCGACCTGCACGTGCTTGTCTGAAGCAACATGTCTGCGGTGTTGATGTATTTAAAGGAATACCGTAAAACTTCAAATAATAGCCGAGTCCCAAATAGACGCCTGTCTCTTTTAGACGCCTGGTGTGACGACAGGTTTGGGTAAATAAACGCCTGTCTCAAATAAAGGCCTGGTCTGTTTTTTAGTTTCGGGTTGTATTTAATCTTCTAAAACCCGTCAGATAGTCTGTTTAAGACAGTTATATGGTGCAGATTGAACACGCTAAAGTTTTTTTTGCTTACCGGTAGATGTCACGTGACAGACGCAGTCGTTCCTTTACTCATCACTATGACAACACAACAAGCTTCGTCGCCAGGATTGAGGTGATGATGACAGTAGCGAAGTGGCAATCGGGAGAGTCAGGACTTTTCCCGGTGGGCCGGTAGTGTTTTGGGGCCGCTGATAATAGCCGGGCTTTCAGTCTTTTGTCATGCATGCACTCCCGCCACACATTGTATTTCTCACGCGGAAACACTATTTATCATATTTAATATGCTGCAGCGCCTAAAATGTATCTGGCCGCACTGCTCTCTCTCTCTATCAAGCCCGTCTTCCCTAGAGTTCTAGTCGAGCGAGCCAATACAAAAAAAAGAAAGAGGCTACACAATAGCCAATCAGAAAATAGCAGTGTTGTATCTGGGTAAGATTTCACGCAACAACCAATAAAAAACATATCATTGTTTGCTTTATTTATACTGCCAATAATTTAAGACTGTTGTTATTACACAAACTAATTTGTTAAACACATTCAAATGAAAAATAAAACGTAATATGTGGTAACCTCCTGCTGTCATGCTGGAACAATTAAATTAAAAGCCTGTCTCTTTTAGACGCCTGGTGTGATGATAGGTTTGGGAAAATAAAAGCCCGGGCTATTATTTGAAGTTTTACGGTAGTCTATCCATTTTCCATATTAAACTATGTTATTACCTTAACTAAGAAGAGTTGATACATCCCTGTATCATCTTAGTGCATGCACGTAAGTGCTGGGGCGCGCTGCGACACTTCAATACCATTTAGCTTAGCCCCATTCATTCAAATGGTACCAAACAGAGATAAAGTTAGAAGTGACCAAACACATCAAAGTTTTTCCTATTTAAGACGAGTAGTTATACGAGCAAGTTTGGTGGTACAAAACGTAGCACTTTTCTAAGCAGAATTAAAAGAGGAACTATATTTTATGGCGGAATAGCACTTTTGGGAGTACTTTGACTCGCCTGAAAAGTCCGCTCCCCTTCTCACTCTCATAATGGGAGAGGGAGGGTGTTACTGTGCCGAGTCGAAGTATTCCCAAAAGTGCTATTATGCCATAAAATATACAAAGAACAAAAGATCACTTTCTATTATTATTAATCCCTAAAAGCATTAATATATGCATTTTATTAATACAAGTTAATAAATTAATTTATTGCATGTAATTGAATACAGAATCACAGAGCCAAAAATACTCCACCCATACATTTTATGCATAAATATATGCACTATATACCACCATCACATTTAATAGCCTCTCTAATTACACAATAACGGATGAATCTGCATTAAGAAAACAAAATTTACCATTAAAAAGCTGTTCATGGTTTGTTATGTGTTGCTAACGTTATCCACTAAGACCGTTTCTCTGTGTAGCCTCCGAAGGGGTCGCATTTCTGGGCTGCAAACGTATACATATGCATACATATGTCTTATTTCAGAATATTAACTTTTAAATTAACTTTAAAATATAGATTTTTTATTCATATTATTCTTGGTAAATTGTTGTAATATGCTTATGACTTGCGAATGTAATGCTCAATTAACTTAAATAAACTAGGCTTGATGACGTATGCAGCAGCTTGCCTATGTGACCTCCGGAGGCTACAGCTTTCAGATGTAGGGCTCTGATTTTACCGCTATTCATTTAATCATAACTCCTAAAGCATTTGCGCTATAAAAAAGTTGTTGAATTGTTCGTAAAAGAAGATAATTGCGCTTTTTGGAAATAATGTTTTATGGTTTATTACGGTACTTTCTTGGTTTCCGTCCGCCAAATCGCTGCTGTTTGTGGAGAGCTGAAGAGAAAGCGCGTTAAGTTTGAGTGCATTGCAGCAGTGAGCAATATTAAAGTCTAAATATAAAACTGTTGACACGCTGTTGGTGGCTCGTGACTCAACGGCCCGACTGTTTAAGTTGATTTTCAATAAAACAGCGTTGATTTTTTTCCTGCTTCTGGGTCCTCTATGTTTCAGAACCTGGCAAATGCTCAGGTAAGCCACGGGCTAACTTAGTTGGTTAAATTAGCCCGAAAATTTTTTTTGCTTATACAAAACTAAATTTAAGGATTGTTTCTCGCCAAACCCACAGAATAGAGTCAGATCACAACACCTGAAATATATCTTATGGCACGATTTGCGTGGATTATGACAATGTGCAGTAGCTTTCTTTTTAGAGACTCACCCATACACTTTCTGCCCCTGCCATTGATTAAGTTAGTTCTTCTGCTTTATAAACTACTATTTTATTTTCTGCGGACAACACTTTTCGAGAATGAACGGAGGTAAGAAATTTAAGACTTGGGTAAATTAAATTTAAGACCTAGGATAAAAATCTGGGTGTTTTTAAATGTTTTAAGGCCTTAAATTTAACATTCTGAATTTCAGACTTTTTAAGACCCCGCGGAAACCCTGGGAATAGCATACTTATTGAAATCAGAACTTCTTAAAACACTTACGTTTTTTTAAAATTGAAGTTAAAATATTTTTTATTTGCGAGTTATTTTAATGGTGGTTTATTAATACATTAAAAACTAAAACTCTTTAACAATAAAACATTATTACATTACTCAAAGCTCATAATAAATTAATTACTACACTACTGTTCAAAAGTTTAGAAACATCAAATAAATTTTTAATTTATATTTTCCATGTATAAAAATTGTAAACTCATCAAAACTATGGAATAACACAAATGTAACTGTGGGAATTACTGTGTGCACCCAAAAGCATTCAAAAAAATGTAAAGTGTATTTGTTCTTTTACATTGTTTCGTCTATCTATATCTTGTAAAACTGTACTTTTGTTATTTTTCAGTAATTTTTTGAGGTGTCACACTGAGGCGATTTTTAAACAATAACAAAGAATGAGTTTCTATTTACTATGGTCTATTATTGGCAGATTTTTCTTTATTTTTAATGCAAGTCAACCATTTCAAAACTATTGTTTTAAAATAAAAGTTTTGTTTTCTAATGAAAAGTTAAAATGTTAACCCTTTATTGTAAACAAAACAAATTTCATTTATTTAAACATTCATCACCAGATTAAAACACTTTTAGATGTTTTAAAATGTTTAAACAGTAGTGTAAGTGGGAAACAAATGAACTCACTAAATAAAAACTGTACCTGAACACGACTGACAGATATCATTGATGTTGAGATGTTGAGTTTGGTTTGTGATGGTATTGTTGAGTACACATCTGTATGTGTTGTTATCCTGATATTCAACCTCCAGAGGTAGAGAGAGTCTGATGTTGAGATCAGACACACTGATGCTGGACAATAAACTGTTTCCTTTGTACCAGGACAGACTTACATCTCTCACATTCAACACTGAACACAACAACACACATTTTGAGACTGAGTTTTTTGTACAGTCTCTCTTGATGTCAGGAACGGGTAGATGAGCTGGAAAACACAAGAGAACAAAAATAAAAATCAAAAGCATATATTATTACTATAAAACAACTATTGAGAGTAATTATGATCATTAAAATGCCAAATTGTAATATAAGACAGTAAAAACTTGACTTAATATGTGTTCCTGTATAGCTCAGTGGTCGAGCATTGCGTTGGCAGTGCAAAAGGTTATGGGTTTGAACCCAGGGAACACAAGTACTAATAAAAAGTATAGTTTGAAATGCACTGTAAGTTGCTTTGGATAAAAGCGTCTGCCAAATGCATAAATATCATCAACATATAAATATAATATCTTTACTCACCATAAACAATAACATTGAATTGTTTTGTTAAGGCATTCGATCTGCCGCTGATGATCAGTTGATAAAGTCCAGTGTGTTGTGTTGTGATGTTTGTGATGATGAGATCTCCAGTCTGATCATTTAACTGCAGTCTGTCTCTGAATCTGCCATCAAAATCATCAGTATAAGTTTTTGTCGTTTTAGCTGCTTTATTAATTTTAGCGATGAGAGTCCCGTTAGATCCAAAACTCCAGCTGATCACATCTTGACTCTTTATTTCAGTATCAGCGTTTAAAGTAAAAGAATCTCCCTCCATCACCGACTTCACTTCATCACTAAACACACCTGAACACACAAACACATTCACTGTCACACCAAAGTTCATCAAAGATTTTTAATAAAGTTTATTTGATCTTTAATATTTTTTACAGAAGCACAAAGACAAACTCGGAAAGATATTTGGAAATATGACCTTTATGAAGAATATGTTTCTTTAAATATAAAAATGACAAAAAAAATCTTTAAAGAACAACATGAAAAAAGACCTCTGAATGAATAAAACAGCTTCAAATATTTAAAATATATATTAGATAGAAACATACATTTGTTAAATATTATACATTCTGAGTATGAACATAAATAATATCTGATGAATATTTAGATTATGAGAGATCAAAGCCATAAATCTGATCTGGATTTCATCATCATATCTCAGATTTAATATGAGAATTAAAGGAAAATAAAACATCATAACCCTATACTAACTAGCTGTAATAAATCATTAAAAACACATTTATAACTTACCAACCAGAGAAGTGAAGCAGAAAGAGAGAAAAACAAACATGAAAATCATTTTCAGATGTCTGAAATAACAACACAACAACAATCTAACAGTGTTGTGATGTAAATTCAAGTTGTTTTGTGTTTTTCTTTCTCCTTATATGAAGCGCTGTGAATTAGCATGTATATAATATGATACATAAATAAACTTGTCTTGAGTTTTGAGGACAGATTTTTTTTAAGGGAGGGGTTTAAGAGAGCTTGAATTCATCTGATGAGAGTCAGCGACACATCATTTTACCATCATAAACAATATTAACAGAGTTTTCTATACCTGACTTTACATCACAACACTGTCAGATCGGTATTGTGTTTTTATTTCAGACATTTGAACTGTTGAAGAAAATGTTTCTCATGTTGGTTTTTCTCTCTTTCTGCTTCACTTCTTTGGTTGGTAAGTTATTAATATGTTTTAATGTTTTATTACAGATGTTAGTACAGAGTTATGATGTTTTATTGAGCTTTTATTTATTTGAGATATTATCATGAATTCATGTCTTTGATCTCACATGATCTAAATATTCATCAGATATTATTTCTTTTAGTACTCTGTTAAATGTTTATGGATTTAAAGTTCATATAAGAAGCTTCATTTGTTTATATTTGTAGGTTTTTCTCTATTAAGATTTGTGTGAAAGTCAAACGAACTTAAAAGTTTGAGATTCATGATCTGAATGGAAATATCACGATTCTTTTGTTTTTATACATATATGTATATTTATATCGAATGTATATTTACCAAACTAAACTCATAAAATATTTGAAGCTGTTTTATTAATTCAGAGGTCTTTTTTCTTTTTTGTCATTTTTTATATTTAAAGAAACATATTCTTCCAAATCTCTTTCCAAATTTGTCTTTGTGCTTCTGTTAAAGATGTAAAATATCAAATAAACTTAATTCAAAGACTTTGATGAACTTTGGTGTGACAGTGAATGTGTTTGTGTGTTCAGGTGTGTTTGGTGATGAAGTGTCAGTGATGGAGGGAGATTCTCTTACTTTAAACGCTGATACTGAAATAAAGAGTCAAGATGTGATCAGCTGGAGTTTTGGACATCAAGGGACTATCATCGCTAAAATTAATAAAGCAGCTAAAACTACAAAAACTTATACTGATGATTTTGGTGGCAGATTCAGAGACAGACTGCAGTTAAATGATCAGACTGGAGATCTCACCATCACAAACATCACAACACAACACACTGGACTTTATCAACTGACCATCAGCGGCAGACCAAATGCCTTAACAAACCAATTCAATGTTATTGTCTATGGTGAGTAAAGATTTACGGTTTGCTTTGTCTATATTATATATTTTAGTATATAGTGATATTATAGATTATGATTGGTGATTGTTGTAAATGACTTTAAGGGTTTCATGACATCTGTTTTATTACTGCATCACTGTGTCTGTCTGTTGTTTTTCAATCATTTTGATGCTGATAAACTACACTTCTGTGTTTAATAATATCTTTATCAATGTCTTTACATGTTCTTGCTGTGTGCTTTAATAAATCATTGTCAGCTATATAAAAAACATATTACAAAATCAATAATCTCTGTGAAGCAGCTGTGGGTCGTGCTTAACAACCCTTTACTATTTAATATTCACTGTAAACCTCAAATCCCTTCTTATGGCTTATTGCTTTAGTTGAGATATTAACTATCATACAGTAATTCATCTCAGTGGTGTCTCTTGTTTTATATTGATAATAAACTCTTTTGGTTTTTATTATCAAATGTTTTCCAGCTCATCTGCCCATTCCTGTCATTACCACACAAAACTCTTCATCATCCGAAACATCATCATGTGTCTTTGTGTGTTCAGTGTTGAATGTGAGAGAAGTGAGTCTGTCCTGGTACAAAGGAAACAGTTTATTGTCCACCATCAGTGTGTCTGATCTCAACATCAGCAGCATCTCTCTTCATCTGAAGTGTCTGGATGATTCTTACAGCTGTGTGGTGAACAATCCCATCAGTAATCAGACTCAACATCTCAACATCACTCATCTCTGTCAGACGTGTTCAGGTGAGTGACAGGTGATGATTGTGTTTATTTACTGAGCAGATCTAAGAATAGACTGCCAGATGACTTATCTGAGGTCAGTCCAACAGATTCAGTTACAGTAATGTCTGTTATTATTGATTACAGATCTTACCTTGATTATCATATGTTGTGTTGCTGTTGGATGTCTGATGATAGCTTCAGTTCTGATCTTCTGGATCTACAGGAAACACAAAAACAAACAGCAACAGGGTAAATGTCAATTTGTACTAATACACCTGTACACTAATAGCTATTATAGCACATAATGACATAATATAATACACTTTTATTAACACTTTTTGTCAAGAAAAATATGTTGAATTGTTACAAGTTGATTGTTTTATTCAAATGTGTTTATTATTGTTCCTGAAACAGTTCAAAACAGAGGAACAGAAATCACTTATGCAGATCCAACATTCTGTAAAAGAGCAGCAAATAAACCGGTAAGATCATTTATGTTATGATCATTTAACAGTAACAGTGATAACACTGACTAATTCAGACAGCAGGAAATCATGATTTTTACATATATAAGACACTTATAACAGAATATTTGATAATGTTATGGCCTGCAACTAGAGTTGGGTTTTGTAAGAAATTTTCTGATTTGATTCCAGTTCTGCCTAACGATTCCAAGTTCCGATTGCATATAATAAAAGAAATATGAAAAATAATGCACAATACTAAAACAATTCCATTTGTGTTTATTAATCACGATCAAAATATTTTAAATGTAAAGTGAATTAATATTTTCAGTCACTATATAATTTATTCCTGTTGAAGAAGATCCTACCTGGTGAAGTAGACATGTTAGGAGCAGTAGTTCTCAAACATTCAAAAACACTGCATAATTTAAGATTTATATATGCTGGAGCAAGTGTTTTGTCATACTACTTGTACAGCATGCCTTTGCAGGATATAATGTTTTGTATGTGCATGTGTGCATTGATGCATATGGGCTTACATATAATGCAAACATATATTTTGAAATATAAAAAATGTAAAAGAGGATCAGATATACATTTCTTAACAAATGTGCCTGTTTTAAGAAATTGAGCATATTGGCCATTTCGATGGGTGCTCGAGTTGAGCATCGGAGCATCCACGGGATCGGCGCCTATGTGCTTGTTTATTGTATCACTTTCATCCATGAAACAACACACAGTTCATGGGAGGAACCTTTTTGCAGTTATATATTTTTACAACCTTGACCAAGACAGAATATCTTGCCTCATTGTTCCACCCCCAATGTACCGTTATCAGCCATAAAATCAACACTTTTGACTTTCTTTTAGACATGTTTAACACTAAACAAGTATACAAAGCTTAGCACAGCAGCGCAAGTGTTTTTTGGTAAGCTGCGTTCATTTGGTTGCATGACTGTAAAGAGTGGCTCAATGTAATTAATATTCATTAGGTAAGACATGGCTATTTAAAGTGAACGCTCCCAGCGCTTTGCCCGTGCATCGCATTGGAACCACTTTTAGAACAAAACTTAAAGGAATAGTCTACTCATTTTCGATATTAAAATATGTTATTACCTTAACTAAGAATTGTTGATACATCCCTCTATCATCTGTGTGCGTGCACGTAAGCGCTGGAGCGTGCTGCGACGCTTCGATAGCATTTAGCTTAGCCCCATTCATTCAATGGTGCCATTTAGAGATAAAGTTAGAAGTGACCAAACACATCAACGTTTTTCCTATTTAAGACAAGTAGTTATACGAGCAAGTTTGGTGGTACAAAATAAAACGTAGCGCTTTTCTAAGCGGATTTAAAAGAGTAACTATATTTTATGGCGGAATAGCACTTTTGGGAGTACTTCGACTCGGTGCAGTAACACCCTCCCTCTCCCATTATGAGAGTGAGAAGGGGAGCGGACTTTTCAGGCGAGTCGAAGTACTCCCAAAAGTGCTATTACGCCATACAATATAGTTCCTCTTTTAAATCCGCTTAGAAAAGCGCTACGTTTTATTTTGTACCACCAAACTTGCTCGTATAACTACTCGTCTTAAATAGGAAAAACGTTGATGTGTTTGGTCACTTCTAACTTTATCTCTAAATGGCAGCATTGAATGAATGGGGCTAAGCTAAATGCTATCGAAGCGTCGCAACGCGCTCCAGCGCTTATGTGCACACACACAGATGATAGAGGGATGATTCAACAGTTCTTAGTTAAGGTAATAACATATTTTAATATTGAAAATGAGTAGACTATTCCTTTAAGAATTACGTGCAGTTCTGGTTCCCTAAAAATAAAATAAAACCAGTTCTTGGTTCCCAGCCCTACCTGTAACATCTTGTGATCCATGACAATGAGTTCCAAATTATTAGAATAATAAAAAAAATTTAAAGCAAAAAAAAATAATAAAGGTTTTGAACACTAAAAGTACCTGCAGTTTAGGGCTGGATGACTTTTCCGATTTTTTTGGAGTTTACGTTTGACGCCATTTTAATTTGAGGAATCGAGATTTTGAATGGAAGTTTGTTAAAGTGAAACAGTACAAACATCATCTGATTACACAGCAGGGTTTTACTAGCCTGGTCCAACCAGACTCTCGTACATTCATTTCATTTGTACAGAGAGTCTGGCCACGCTCCATTGCAAAGTGTTACTTCCATTAAGGAGGGTCCTCTGTTGAAGTTTAAAACTATTGGATCTGCCCAGAGTCACTCTGAATCTGCCTTAACCAATCGCTAATGTTTGGTCGTGACGTATGTCACTCAGTCTGGCGCACGACCTCAACATCATCATTCTTAGACACTCCCAGCTGTTCGCTGAGTGGACCTGCAGATTTTTGCCGGAGAAAACAAAAATCTACGCAGCAGTCCCAGACGTTGTGCTGAAGCGAAATGAAAATAAGCGGAAGCACGTAGGAGGGCGGAGCCAGGCTAGGGTTTTACTGCATTGAAAATGAAACTGCAGCCACCAAGGCAAAATTTCAGAACTCCAAAACCAATTAGGCTATATTATTTTATGCACTTTTGTTCTGTGTACCCTGTGGGAGAAGTAATAGGGAGTGCGTCCCTGTTCGTGCTCTTTCCCGTGCTCATTCACGGCTCACGCAATCTCCTCCTGCGTTTTAAAGAATGGTAAAAAGAAGTCCATCATAGCATACATTATCCTAATTATTGACAAAATTATTAATGAAAAATCTAATAAAATTGTACACAAATCATAGGAGAATGTTCTGAATAGTTTAAAAATAATAATAGCTGAATTGTTTGGTTTAACATGTAACGCGAGATTATGACTGTGTACTACAATCAAATTCAACAAAACATTATAAAAATGGCTGAACATAGGTTTCAGGTCTAGTTTTCAGATTTAGGCTACCATTATATTTCTAAACAATGCAATATTTCTGCATATATATTTTAAAAAAGTGAATAATATCATTTTATTCAATGTTGTTAATTATCCTTTAGTCACTAAAGGATAGTTAACAACATTGTATAAAATTATATAGTTCACTTTTTTAAATATATATGCAGAAATAAATTAAATGTTAGTTTTAATCCAAGCGCACTACAGTTTAGTGCACTTGGATTAAAACTTTAGTTTCCTTAACCAGATGTTGTATCTTGTATCTTATAAAATAATGTTATTGGAAAGAGAATGCTACTGCAGTATTGCTATTAAAAAAAAATCTGTCAAATGATCTGAAAAAAATCTAGATTGATTTTTTTGCCAAATCACCCATCCCTACTGCAGTTATAATTAACATTCTACAGTCAACTTTTTCATTGTTCCTACTAATTTATTCAGACAGTCTTATTAAATCCCCATATGGTTTTTACAGTATAAAACTCAAAAGCCATTATACAATTAATTTAAGCATTGGTAGCGTTCATCTGTATAAGGCCATTGATTACACTGATCCCTAAAAAAATATCATGCTGGCAATTTTTCACGTAAAATATTATTTTAACAAACCTATAACATTTTGTAATATTTATTGAATATACAGTAAAACCATTATGGATTTAGATATTTAATCCACACATAGCCTATACAGTAAATGTCTGAATGTTATTGCACAGTGCCCAAAATTCAGTGCTGAATCGCTCAAAAATATTATCTTATTATTTATTATTATTAAACTTTGTGCTTATAATGTGGGATATTCCAGAAAAACTGTGTCCATTATAACATTAAGAAAGAATTCATTAATAACATGTACAAACAAAAGCAAATCAAATAATAAAAGAACCAGTACAAATATAAAAAAGATTTCATGTTAGGTTTGATTGCCTGGTCCGAACCGGAGTTAAATTGCTCCCCCTGCCTCTTCCCTAGGGTGACCACCTGCTAATAAGCCCAAGGGGGGACAAGGGGTATGTTTCTGAGGGACAATGAGGGACACTCCCCCCACCCCGCGGGCAGTTTAATTGATAGTGGTTTACCCATTTCTAGCACATACCACCTTACATGGTATATTAATAATGCCCTATTCCCCTAAACATGCGTAATTGCTGATGTATGCTCATGAATATAGGCCAACTAATGTGTACCTTTTTTAAATAAAGATTCATAATATTTTAAACATTCAATTGACAGATGCACTTTCACTTACGATTTACTTTAGCTATTTAATTTTATTTATTTTTCATTACAATTTATTCACTTTAAATAAATTATAATATACAATTATTGGATTAACAGGAATTGTAGTTGCTCAACAACATCGGAACAGTTAAAAAGTCTTAACTCACAACTCCAGAAGTTCAAAGAACGAGAAGGGGGTGGAAGGATGGTGAACTTGCGTGTTATTAAAGGCAGGCGGAGAAAAAAAAACCTGTTCTGGGGACACCTTTAGGAATTTCAGCCACAAATATTTCTTTTTCCAGTCTTTCTTGTACCCATGGCCATAGCCGGGGTTTGACAATTAGTGAGGTCCAGGGCGTAAAGAGTTAACAAATGCTAGAAAAAAGTGCACAAAAAAAAAAGTTTAAGTACACTTACAAAATGTACTAATTTGTGCACTTATTTTGTAGTTAATATTTAAAAAATTTGACTTAAGTACTTCATCTAAGTGTACTTAACTGTGCTATTTTGAGACACTTTTTTTAAAAACACTAGAAATCTATTTACTGGTATTGTATACTTTTTAGGTGCATTGAAGTACAAAAGTAGAACCATACACCTTTTATTAGTATATTTGTATTGCTTAACTTTTACAAAACACTTAGTACATTTCAGTGTATTTTTTTACCTGGGATCTTAAGTATTCTGTTTGAACCTTTTTGCCATTTTACACTTAAATACACACTCTTTAGTCTTTCTATACATTTTGGGGGTGGACATTGTTATATTATCCGCTATTTATTACATCACAATTTGTAAACTCTTTACTGTTAGGGTGGATACATTATTTATTTTCATGCAACAATGCTTATTATAGCATTATATTAATTGTTTTAATAAGTAAAAAAAAAAAAAACTTAAACATGTCTGAGGAACAGGTCAGCTGCGTCACTACAGTCACGTGACTTCACACGGTTCACAACAGAACCGAAAGAGAAGACCATGCTGAATAAAGTCATAATTCTTGCTATTTTTGGACCACAATGTATTTTCGATGCTTCAACACATTCAAGCTGACCCACTGATGTCACATGGACTACTTTGATGATATTTTTATTAACTTTCTGGACATGGAAACCATACATAGATTTTCAGTGGTTGGGACAAAAGCTCTCGGACTAAATCTAACATTAAAACATTTTTTAATTGTGTTCCGAAAATGAACGGAGGTCTTCCGAGTTTAAAATGACATAAGGGTAAGTCATTAATGACATTATTTTCATTTTTGGGCGAACTATCCTTATTTAGTAGCCACGCTGTTTCCTTTGGGGGCGGAGGCGAAAACACAAGCTTATACAGTATGTAAATATACACACAGACAATGGCGCCCCCCGCTGATTGCTAGAATCTCCGGAAAAACAAGCCGATTTCAACCGCAAAATGTACGCTTTTAAATATAAAAAAACTGCTATCTCAAACATGGAGAGGCTTCTTCATGATCTCAACTAACAGATTCTCAATCTCCAACCTCACCTTCCTGTCAAAGGTTCTGGAGAAGGTAGCCGCCTCTCAGCTCAATAACTATCTCAAACACAACAACCTTTTTGAGACATTTCAATCAGGCTTCCGCTCAGGCCATAGTACTGAAACAGCTTTACTCCGGGTGGTAAATGACCTTTTGATGGCAGCTGATTCAGGATCACCATCACTGCTTATTCTTCTCGACCTAACAGCGGCCTTTGACACCGTAGACCATAACATCCTCCTGGGCCGCCTCCAAGACACCGCAGGATTATCGGGCACAGCATTACGGTGGTTCCAGTCTTATCTTTCTGGCAGGACTGAAAGTGTTATTCTGGGAGGATGTAAGTCCAGACGGCTCCCTGTCACATGTGGTGTTCCACAGGGGTCGGTTCTTGGCCCCATCTTATTCATCCTATACATGCTTCCCCTCGGTCGTGTCATCAGCAGACATGGAATGTCCTTTCACTGCTACGCTGACGACACGCAACTTTATATTAAAACTGCCCCAAGTCCCTCCATAGCCTTGTCAAGACTCACCACGTGCCTTGAGGAGATAAAGTCATGGATGAACAGCAACTTCCTCCAGCTAAATCCCAGTAAAACAGAGGCACTACTTGTTGGTACTTCACACCAAATCCGCTCTTCACCTATATCCCAGTTCACTTTTGATGGCCAGATCATTACCCTTTCCTCCACGATTACAAACCTAGGTGTCAGGTTTGATCCACAACTAACATTTACTGACCACGTAAAATACATCTGTAAGACTTCTTTTCATCACCTTCGTAACATTTCAAAACTCCGTCCCCTTTTAACCCTTCCGGATGCAGAGAAACTTGTCCATGCCTTTATCTCCTCAAGGCTGGACTACTGCGATGGACTCCTCACAGGGATTTCTGGCAGGAACATCCAAAAGCTGCAATACATTCAAAACAGCGCTGCCAGAGTCCTTATGAGAGTCCGTAAATATGAACATATAACCCCTATCCTATACTCACTCCACTGGCTTCCTGTTTCATCCCGGATCGATTACAAAATTCTTCTGCTCACACATCAGTGCATCACCGGACAAGCACCACTATATCTGCAAGAGCTTATCACTGTGAAATCCTCTACTCGTACCCTCAGATCATCTGGGTGCCAACTTCTTCAAACTCCCACTACTAGGCTCCGAACCATGGGTGACAGAGCTTTCTGCTCAGCTGCGCCTCGGCTATGGAACAACCTCCCCATTTCACTGAGAACAGTACAGAGCCTGGACTCTTTTAAAGCAGATCTGAAGACGTATCTTTTTAGAAAGGCTTTTTTAAGTTGATTATTCTATTACTTGTATTGTGGTTCTAATTTTTAATTGTAGCACTTTATTGTTAGACTTTATTTGCATTGTGGTATATATTTTTAACTGTAGCACTTTGAGATTCCTTGGAATGAAAAGCGCTTTATAAATAAAATCTATTATTATAAATGAAATGTTAGTTTTAATCCAAGCGCACTACAGTTTAGTGCACTTGGATTAAAACTTTAGTTTCCTTAACCAGATGTTGTATCTTGTACCTGGGGAGAGGACGCTGGCGCTGTTTGTTCGCCGCTTCTCCGTCACGGATTTTATCATTTTAAATATTTTAAATGAACTTTTTACATAGTGTGCACTTTTATCTTTTGATCCAATTCAAAAGATTATTAGACTAGTTTTTTAAACCTCTGAAAGAAGTCTTGCAACTTGCCTACCGTTTGCTGTCTGCTGCCGTCTTGCTGTCATCGCTTCCAGTGCCTGCAAATCATCTCTGTCCCGCTGTTTGTGAGCCAACGTCTTGGAATATAAAGTTACTACTGTCTCTACCGACTGGTGTGCTTAGGCTGCCTGAAATTGTCGGAGGATTGGCCGCGCTTAGCAACGCGCTAATGTCACAAGTGTCCGGCATGATGTTGAAATATTCCACCTCTCAACTGCTGAGTCTCAATAGGATCACTGCTCCACCTTGTATTACAACCATCAGACAGCTTGGACTTCTGCGTCGATCACGTTATATCCACAGAAGTACACGGAGAAAGTTTGTTTATTCCTCGAGTGACACCATAAACATTCCCACCATCTGCTCTTCACCTGCACGTGTCGCATCCTTGCGACGTCATCAGTACACTGTCGGATCTGGAATACGTAGTTGCCCTCTATCCCTCCCCCACCCCCTGAGAGCCTCTAGTGCTGGGAGAAATGTAAAACATGGAGTGGATCACAGTGTATTACGAAGTTTACAGAGACTTCCAGAGACTTCAGCTATGTCTCCTGCTACTATGGAATTATTTAATTCACAATCTCTTCACAATAAATCCTTTCTCATCCATGATCACATTTTGAATAAAAAAGTAGATTTCATGTGTTTAGTTGAAACTTGGCACAAAATTGGGGACTACTCAGTCATCAATGAAGCCTGCCCCCAGGGCTATACCTACATGGAGAAAGCCCGCGGTACTGGACGCGGGGGTGGTTTGGCCGTTATCCATCGGGCTGAACTAAAACTATCTCCCCTGTCATTACCTGACCTTACTTCCATGGAATGTTTAGCCTTTAAATGTAAACCTCCATACTCCATGACAGTGCTTCTCATATACCGCCCCCCCAAACCTCACGCCTCATTTCTTCATGAAATACATGACTTACTCACATCATTTTGCTCTATGTCAACCAGAATTGTCATTCTTGGTGATTTTAACATCCATATTGACAACCCTTCCTGTCACTTAGCAACAGAGTTCCTGAGCTTGCTTGACTGCCTTGGTCTCCAGCAACATGTTAAGGCTCCCACACACACCAAGGGCCACACTCTAGATCTGGTCATTTCTGACGCCCCTATAAACAACCTGGAGATAGATGACCTGGGTGTATCTGACCACAAGTCGGTCTCTATGGCCTTATCTTGTATGCTGCCAACAAACAGACCCAAACGCCAAATATCATTCAGGAACTGGCAACAAATTGATCCTACCTCTATCATTGAAGACCTTCAACAAATCAGCTGCCCAGCCTCTGCAACTGTAGATGAACTGACAACATACTACAATACAGCACTGAGTAGTGTCTTCGACCTCCATGCCCCTATCAGGACACGAGAAGTCAACTTTAAACATTCTGCTCCCTGGTTCACACAGGATTTACGGAAAATGAAAACTGAGGGCCGTATCCTAGAACGCCGCAGTAAACAGTCCAGTTTAACTGTCCACAAGCTTGCATTCCGTGATCATCAAAAGACTTATTTTAAGTCTTTGAAGGATGCACGCTCTAAATTCTACTCAAATCTTATAAATACAAACTCTGGTAACTCAAAGCAGCTTTTTTCCACAATAAACCATCTTCTGAAACCTCAAACATCCTTATCCACTGACCCCACAAAGGAGCGATGCAATAGCTTTATGGACTTTTTTAGATCCAAAGTTAATAACATACGCTGTTCAGTTTCTGGCTCATCTCTCTTGTCTCCTTTGGTTTTAAACTCTTCGCCAATGAGATTACCATCCCTCACAGACTTCGCTGAGGTTCAGCAGAGTAACATTGAGGAAACCATAAGAAAAATGAAGTCATCTACCTGTTCCTTAGATCCCATCCCAACTGTTCTACTCAAGTCAATTATTCCTGCTGTTAGCCCAATCATCACCAACCTTGTGAATCTCTCCTTTAAAACTGGTCATGTCCCATCTACCCTTAAATCTGCTATCATTTGCCCAGTACTAAAGAAACCAACCTCTGATCCAGAGGTCCTTGCAAATTACAGGCCAATCTCCAACCTCACCTTCCTGTCAAAGGTTCTGGAGAAGGTAGCCGCCTCTCAGCTCAATAACTATCTCAAACACAACAACCTTTTTGAGACATTTCAATCAGGCTTCCGCTCAGGCCATAGTACTGAAACAGCTTTACTCCGGGTGGTAAATGACCTTTTGATGGCAGCTGATTCAGGATCACCATCACTGCTTATTCTTCTCGACCTAACAGCGGCCTTTGACACCGTAGACCATAACATCCTCCTGGGCCGCCTCCAAGACACCGCAGGATTATCGGGCACAGCATTACGGTGGTTCCAGTCTTATCTTTCTGGCAGGACTGAAAGTGTTATTCTGGGAGGATGTAAGTCCAGACGGCTCCCTGTCACATGTGGTGTTCCACAGGGGTCGGTTCTTGGCCCCATCTTATTCATCCTATACATGCTTCCCCTCGGTCGTGTCATCAGCAGACATGGAATGTCCTTTCACTGCTACGCTGACGACACGCAACTTTATATTAAAACTGCCCCAAGTCCCTCCATAGCCTTGTCAAGACTCACCACGTGCCTTGAGGAGATAAAGTCATGGATGAACAGCAACTTCCTCCAGCTAAATCCCAGTAAAACAGAGGCACTACTTGTTGGTACTTCACACCAAATCCGCTCTTCACCTATATCCCAGTTCACTTTTGATGGCCAGATCATTACCCTTTCCTCCACGATTACAAACCTAGGTGTCAGGTTTGATCCACAACTAACATTTACTGACCACGTAAAATACATCTGTAAGACTTCTTTTCATCACCTTCGTAACATTTCAAAACTCCGTCCCCTTTTAACCCTTCCGGATGCAGAGAAACTTGTCCATGCCTTTATCTCCTCAAGGCTGGACTACTGCAATGGACTCCTCACAGGGATTTCTGGCAGGAACATCCAAAAGCTGCAATACATTCAAAACAGCGCTGCCAGAGTCCTTATGAGAGTCCGTAAATATGAACATATAACCCCTATCCTATACTCACTCCACTGGCTTCCTGTTTCATCCCGGATCGATTACAAAATTCTTCTGCTCACACATCAGTGCATCACCGGACAAGCACCACTATATCTGCAAGAGCTTATCACTGTGAAATCCTCTACTCGTACCCTCAGATCATCTGGGTGCCAACTTCTTCAAACTCCCACTACTAGGCTCCGAACCATGGGTGACAGAGCTTTCTGCTCAGCTGCGCCTCGGCTATGGAACAACCTCCCCATTTCACTGAGAACAGTACAGAGCCTGGACTCTTTTAAAGCAGATCTGAAGACGTATCTTTTTAGAAAGGCTTTTTTAAGTTGATTATTCTATTACTTGTATTGTGGTTCTAATTTTTAATTGTAGCACTTTATTGTTAGACTTTATTTGCATTGTGGTATATATTTTTAACTGTAGCACTTTGAGATTCCTTGGAATGAAAAGCGCTTTATAAATAAAATCTATTATTATAAATTAAATGTTAGTTTTAATCCAAGCGCACTACAGTTTAGTGCACTTGGATTAAAACTTTAGTTTCCTTAACCAGATGTTGTATCTTGTATCTTATAAAATAATGTTATTGGAAAGAGAATGCTACTGCAGTATTGCTATTAAAAAAAAATCTGTCAAATGATCTGAAAAAAATCTAGATTGATTTTTTTGCCAAATCACCCATCCCTACTGCAGTTATAATTAACATTCTACAGTCAACTTTTTCATTGTTCCTACTAATTTATTCAGACAGTCTTATTAAATCCCCATATGGTTTTTACAGTATAAAACTCAAAAGCCATTATACAATTAATTTAAGCATTGGTAGCGTTCATCTGTATAAGGCCATTGATTACACTGATCCCTAAAAAAATATCATGCTGGCAATTTTTCACGTAAAATATTATTTTAACAAACCTATAACATTTTGTAATATTTATTGAATATACAGTAAAACCATTATGGATTTAGATATTTAATCCACACATAGCCTATACAGTAAATGTCTGAATGTTATTGCACAGTGCCCAAAATTCAGTGCTGAATCGCTCAAAAATATTATCTTATTATTTATTATTATTAAACTTTGTGCTTATAATGTGGGATATTCCAGAAAAACTGTGTCCATTATAACATTAAGAAAGAATTCATTAATAACATGTACAAACAAAAGCAAATCAAATAATAAAAGAACCAGTACAAATATAAAAAAGATTTCATGTTAGGTTTGATTGCCTGGTCCGAACCGGAGTTAAATTGCTCCCCCTGCCTCTTCCCTAGGGTGACCACCTGCTAATAAGCCCAAGGGGGGACAAGGGGTATGTTTCTGAGGGACAATGAGGGACACTCCCCCCACCCCGCGGGCAGTTTAATTGATAGTGGTTTACCCATTTCTAGCACATACCACCTTACATGGTATATTAATAATGCCCTATTCCCCTAAACATGCGTAATTGCTGATGTATGCTCATGAATATAGGCCAACTAATGTGTACCTTTTTTAAATAAAGATTCATAATATTTTAAACATTCAATTGACAGATGCACTTTCACTTACGATTTACTTTAGCTATTTAATTTTATTTATTTTTCATTACAATTTATTCACTTTAAATAAATTATAATATACAATTATTGGATTAACAGGAATTGTAGTTGCTCAACAACATCGGAACAGTTAAAAAGTCTTAACTCACAACTCCAGAAGTTCAAAGAACGAGAAGGGGGTGGAAGGATGGTGAACTTGCGTGTTATTAAAGGCAGGCGGAGAAAAAAAAACCTGTTCTGGGGACACCTTTAGGAATTTCAGCCACAAATATTTCTTTTTCCAGTCTTTCTTGTACCCATGGCCATAGCCGGGGTTTGACAATTAGTGAGGTCCAGGGCGTAAAGAGTTAACAAATGCTAGAAAAAAGTGCACAAAAAAAAAAGTTTAAGTACACTTACAAAATGTACTAATTTGTGCACTTATTTTGTAGTTAATATTTAAAAAATTTGACTTAAGTACTTCATCTAAGTGTACTTAACTGTGCTATTTTGAGACACTTTTTTTAAAAACACTAGAAATCTATTTACTGGTATTGTATACTTTTTAGGTGCATTGAAGTACAAAAGTAGAACCATACACCTTTTATTAGTATATTTGTATTGCTTAACTTTTACAAAACACTTAGTACATTTCAGTGTATTTTTTTACCTGGGATCTTAAGTATTCTGTTTGAACCTTTTTGCCATTTTACACTTAAATACACACTCTTTAGTCTTTCTATACATTTTGGGGGTGGACATTGTTATATTATCCGCTATTTATTACATCACAATTTGTAAACTCTTTACTGTTAGGGTGGATACATTATTTATTTTCATGCAACAATGCTTATTATAGCATTATATTAATTGTTTTAATAAGTAAAAAAAAAAAAAACTTAAACATGTCTGAGGAACAGGTCAGCTGCGTCACTACAGTCACGTGACTT
Organism: Paramisgurnus dabryanus; assembly: GCF_030506205.2. Lineage (NCBI taxonomy): Eukaryota > Metazoa > Chordata > Actinopteri > Cypriniformes > Cobitidae > Paramisgurnus > Paramisgurnus dabryanus. The sequence goes on along the minus strand of NC_133360.1, from coordinate 5,021,170 downwards.
CACACGGTTCACAACAGAACCGAAAGAGAAGACCATGCTGAATAAAGTCATAATTCTTGCTATTTTTGGACCACAATGTATTTTCGATGCTTCAACACATTCAAGCTGACCCACTGATGTCACATGGACTACTTTGATGATATTTTTATTAACTTTCTGGACATGGAAACCATACATAGATTTTCAGTGGTTGGGACAAAAGCTCTCGGACTAAATCTAACATTAAAACATTTTTTAATTGTGTTCCGAAAATGAACGGAGGTCTTCCGAGTTTAAAATGACATAAGGGTAAGTCATTAATGACATTATTTTCATTTTTGGGCGAACTATCCTTATTTAGTAGCCACGCTGTTTCCTTTGGGGGCGGAGGCGAAAACACAAGCTTATACAGTATGTAAATATACACACAGACAATGGCGCCCCCCGCTGATTGCTAGAATCTCCGGAAAAACAAGCCGATTTCAACCGCAAAATGTACGCTTTTAAATATAAAAAAACTGCTATCTCAAACATGGAGAGGCTTCTTCATGATCTCAACTAACAGATTCTGCAATAAAACGAAAATCACAAATTTTGAAAAAAAAAAACATTTCTTTCTCATTTTCTCGAAAGTTGTGCTGCCGACTTGTGTCACTGGTTTCCGTGACGGGTCAAATATTTAACTCTGTAACAGTCATTGACAAATTATCTCATCAATTGAGAGAAAACATTTTTCTGCCAATGACGCTTTTCTGACGAGTTTTAAGTAAATCTGTAATTTCGCTATAATCCACTAATTTCCCAATTTATAAAAAACTAAAGCAAAAACAAATTTAATTAATTTTAAACTCCATGTATGTTTTGATCATAGTTCAGAATCTGATCCCTAACCAAATTACATTACAAAAATGCAATTATTTTGGCTCTTTGCTTAAAGGAACACGCCCACATTTTGGGAATTTAGCTTATTCACCGTATCCCCAAGAGTTAGATAAGTCCATACATACTGTACCTTTCTCATCTCCGTGCGTGCTGTTACTCTGTCTGACGCAGCCCCCGCTAGCTTAGTTTAGCACATACACTGGAAGTGAATGGCTCCAGCTAGCATACTGCTCCCAGTAAATGTCAAAATAATGCGAACATTTTCCTATTTATGTGTTCTGATTTGTATAGTCACACCGTGTACAAATAACAAGGTCATATGAAACACAGACATCGTTTAACAGTATACATACTGGGAACTATATTCTCAGGGGGTTTTCACACCTGCCTTGTTTAGTTCGATTGAATCGTACCAGAGTTCGATTGCTCAGTTGGTGCAGTTCGTTTGGGCAGGTGAGAATACACCAATCGAACTCTGGTGCGCACCAAAAGCGGACCAAACAAGCGTACCGAGACCAGCTTGCAGAGGTGGTCTCGATACGCTTTCAAACGAACTCTAGAGCGGTTCGTTTGTGGTGAGAACAAGATCTGAGATCGAACCGACCTAACTGCAAAAGTACTGCGCATTTTGGACTAAACCAGCTGCCGTAGTCAACTGCGCAGTGCATTATCGGATGAGGAAGTGTTTGTTGACCGTCTCTATTAGCAATATTAGCAAAATGACAAATCGCGGACATACCTGGAGTTGCGAGGAGGTGCGGGCGGAGCCTCGAAAAAATTTTGTCTTCGCCGTTTGTAGTGCATTAAACTGTTGTTTTCAAGCCGCATCCGCGATTCATTCTGAAAATGAACAGTTTGTCTAGAGTGCTGTATACAAACTATGTATAACAACCAAGGAGACATATTCACAGCGCGCAGCCGTCTGTCCATGGTGTCTGCTGTATTATCCTTCTTTTGTTTACTTCCGGGGGTTCCGTTGGAATTTGCCGCACGTTGATTTTGACCAATCGTTAAGCCGTTTAGGAAATACGTTCAAATACATGTGGCCAATGAGTGATGTTGATCTTATCACATGACAGAATTTTGGTTTGTTTCAATTGGTGCGGATCAGAGCACTCAGTGTGGTGTGAAATGGAACCAAATCTGCTAAAAAGTTACAATGTATCATTTTTTGCTTTTGGTCCCGACCAAATGAACCGAATTACAGATGTGAAAACTAGAGATCGACCGATACTCATTTTTTCAAACCGATGCCGATAACAAATATTTGGAGGCTTATGTGCCCGATAACCGATATGCTGAACCGATTTTTATTTACTGTTATACTTCTGATTTTGACATAATTACTACAACACTACTGAACTGAACAAACCCTTATAATAATAATAATCATCATAATCCCTCTTTGCATTCAAAGTCATAAATAGAGGGGTCTGAAAGAGTGAAGAATAATATTAATTTAATGAATAATGTAGAAACTATATTCCCAATACATGGACTATTCCAAACACCCCTATCATTTCGTCAGAAATGGACTGATCCAAAGTTCGCGCTGCGGTTTTCAGGTAACAGAGCGGGAGAGAGAGAAAAGTATAGCGGAGTTGGCTGCTTGTTATACATAGTTTATAGAGTAAAACAGGTGGATTAAGTGCCTTTTTTGGGATATAATATCGTTGTTTTGACCAGCAACCTGAGCCTTCAGCAATCCAACCAGTAGTTAGCAAAGAGATTTTACAAATAATATCACTGACTGGAATACTACATTCAGGAAAGTAACAAACAAAAAGGCTTATATTTCATCAAATTTCTTAACTGGTAACGTTATTTGATTTCAGAATAATTAATATTTAGTTGTTTTAGCTTATGAAATGTCTGTAGACAGCGCTATTTATCTATGCATTTACTCGCGCATTAACTGTATTAAACTGTGACCGCTTGCGGAGGTAATAAATAATTAATTAATATCCACAGACATTTATTTAGATATTTTAGCAAAATAATGTTTATCTGGTAAATGTTAATAGGGTAAATCTTGTTAAAAGTGGTAGATGTGCTTTAGCCTCCGGTAAGTGATCAGCAATATGAACGTGATTTTATGATGCTAATGATAAGCATAAATAACAGAAAAACGAATTTAATTTAGCGTTTTTAATTCCACAAAGCATTAATTCATGGCTGTTTTATTCATGCAAAGCTACGTCGTTATTGGGACCGGATTTTATGGATCAGCCAGCGTGACTCTGTGAGTTCGTCTCTATTCTTGGACAAGCTGCATACATTGCTTTTAATATATCAACTTATTTAACATAACATACATTAATGCACAAATAAGCTGTGCTATAAATGCCTCATATGCAAAGTAAGTATACTCAAAGTCCTTTTAATAAAGTCGCTTCACTCCGCCGTCATATTTGCTGTGCACGCTGCTGCTGCTGTGAGCTCCTCTCCTCAGATGCGTCCAGCGCGCAATTCTCTTGTTTATCGGTCAATCCGATATTACAAAACAGATATCCGATCATCGGAAAATGTTCAAATATCGGGGAAAATATCGGAAAACAGATATATCGGTCGATCTCTAGTGAAAACGCCCTCAGAAGGCGAAGCACTGCTACTTGGGCAGAGTGATTTGCTGGCAGCACCCGAGAAGCCCCCTGGGGTGGAGCAGAGAGTTCGGTCAGAGCAGTGCTTCACCTTTTATTGTCATTAAAACGCGAGCGGGAGATTAAATGGACATGAACTAATATTATGTCGGAATCCGCTGCTTGTGTTGTAAGTAAACATGCTGCACAGAAAACACGGAAATCAGCTGGTTTCGTTTTATCAATGAAAGACTAAAAATAGTGCTGTACACCGTGTGTTTACGCCAAAAGTCAGAAAATATGTAAAACATTGTGTTTAGTACCTCAGATTAGATAAATGGGCGGAGAGAAGGCCGTCTCCTGTGTCTGTTTGAACACATTCAACCCATAGACTGCAGTTCTATCTATTGTTTTATTTCCGCTGTCATCATAGGTAACATGAAATAAAAAATGTTTCCACACACCAGATGCATCCTCCAACTCCGGGCAGACTTCCTTTTCTCTCCCACTTGCCATTTCTACATGTAACATGACCTGCAGCACTCACCCTACACCAGTCACCTAAAGGGAAACATGCTATCTGAGGTCACATCCAGGGCACGGCTACATTGCGTATGCTATGAACCGCCGAACCGTGCGACGCACATTCGCTCCAAACCGAGACAAGCAAACGAACGGTTAAGATTTTTACCATGACCTGTGCCACCCCTAGTTCTCATATGTCTTACAGGGCCGGATTATCCATAAGCCAATGGGGGGCACCAAGGGGTCCAGACATTTTTCGACCAGTATTTGAGGCAGCGTGAACATATTTCTTTTCGCGCATGTGTGCAACCTTCAAATTTGGCATTTTTTCTAGATGTTGTTTCATGTTGAATACCACATGTGTGCAGTGGCAGATGTTGGCGTAGGCAACATGGGCGCAGCACCCCATGCAGCATTTTGCAGGGGATAGGGCGTCACGGCTAGGGGACCAGTGACAAAAAATGTAATGTGTAATTGTCTGTTTTATTGATTTGACATTTAATTCTCATACATTTTTTGTTTGTTCATAAATAATTGTCACACTGTTGTGATTATTTAAATTAAATATTAATACACATATTTAAAAGTAATTATTTAATGAACATAACTTACAAAAAATTGAAAATTTTTCATAAGAATTAAACACAATAACGTTTCTGAAAAATAACTGAAAATAAAAATGCTATCAAAATAAACTTACTATACCAGAACAGGCCTTAAATAGTAGCCTAAATGTTTTGCTTGTGCTCCTAAAACTTTTGAGTCAGGTGCTACAGTGCACCTAGTAAAAATTTAGTCTGGAGCCCTGCAATGTAATTTTTTTGTAGGGGGTACTTGAAATGTGGTCACCCTAGGGCACTATTGTGTTAGTCCGAAACTGATGACTTGTCATGCTTTCAGTCTTTCACATTGATGTGGGGTGACTTTGTCACTTCTGAGGTTTGCTTTTGTTGGAATTCAACAGACATTATGGAAATGAAGATTAAAGGCAAAACTCAAGTGGTCTCCTGTTGCATGACCTATGCCAGTGGTTCTCAAACTTTTTACACCAAGTACCACCTCAGGAAATATTTGGCACTCCAAGTACCACCATAATGACCAACAATAAAATACAGAAGCTGTAGAAGGTCTAACTATTCAGAGCTATGCACAGTTCAAAAACAAAGTTTTATTCCTAATAAGAATATTCCTTATTTTTATTCCTTATACAAATATTTATTATTGCCAGCCAACCATTACACAGTTCGAACATTAACACTGCACTGTGCTTACAAGTAAATAAAAAGTTAAAGGTGCAGTGTAAATTTTAGCAGCATCCACTGGTGAGGTTGCGAAATGCAACCAACGGCTCAGTCCACTGCTCACCCCTGAAACCCATAGAGAAACTATGGTCCCCGCCTCTCCGTATTCTTTTGAAAGACTCTCGCAGACCATCGTTACCAGGTCCTCACAGCACTAAAAACAAAACTTGCGCCCGCGTATCAAGCCCGTCCGCAATGTTGGTGGTCTGACTAACTGATTTAAATGTGTTAATGATTAAAGAATTAATTGTGTACATTAACGCTGACAGCCCTATTTTTAACATTAAATTAAGTTTTAAATGTTGGGTTGAGCTCCTTTCGAGGACAGCAAATCAAGTTTGTTTACCATTTAATGTTACGATTTATGCTGCGTTCCAGGCAGTTTTTGAGCCCATAAAACAAAACCATGACTCCGGACTGGGAGTACTTCGATCTAATACAAGTTCACAGGTGGGAGGTCATGGGTTTGACTGCTGTTCCAGTGCACTTTCACGGGTAGAAGTTTGGAAAAACACGGGTTACAAAAATAATCAGTGTGAAACAAGCTTGTCCGGGACAAGTGGATTTTTTGTAGGACAATTGTAAGAGAAAATTAGTTGTCCGACTGGACAAGTTAAATTTCAATGTTACTAGTGATGCACCGATCCGATATTCTGGATCGGTATCGGGGCCGATCCGGCCTTTTTTGCTGGATCGGATATCGGACTAACAGGACCGATCCAATTCCGATACTGCACGTTACCCATGGTTGTCACTGACAAGCGATTAAAACGACAAAGTATTATAAACGCACCATAAACGTTTTTATTCACTATAATCAAATTACACTAAATAGCTTCATGTGAAGGAACAAACGCACATTTAAGATATTAATGTTCATAGAAACACTGTAACTTACTTGCAAACTGAGTTAATCCACTGATGAGAAGCGGAGGGATGAAAACGCGTCATTCAACACACGACACGCACACAAGATAATTGTCACGTTAGGCTTTATTAAAGATCTGATTTTATAAAGTCTCAGTAAGCTGTTGGATGGATGCAATTCACTATGTGCCGAGTTAATTCACAGGTGAAGCGGACGAATGAAACGCGTCATTCAACACACGAACACTCAATAACTACAGGCGGTTTTAAAGATCTGATTTTATAAAGTCTCAGTAAGCTGTTGGATGGATGCAATTCAGTGTGTGCTGTGCACACGATGCATCTAATCTCTTTCTGTTTTAATAGTTATGAACGTAACTTTCCATTGTGGGGCGAGGATTCCCATGTGAGGACGCTTCTAGAGCATCAATGCTGCACCCAGGAAGCACAGTATTGCGCACTCAATATGATTTAGGCGCATCAATTCTGCACCCGAAATGTGTATAAAAGGTCCGGTTAAGCGCATAATTCCCAAAATAACCATCTGCACACTAAAGCGTTTTACTGTGACTTTTTGCGCAATTAAGGAAATATATTTAGCATACTTATTTGATCAAATGTGCCTATTTTATTTTCTCATAAACACTGCCATGGTTAATAATTACTAATGTTCTTGTAACTTGTAAATCATTTTAAATTATTGTTTTTTACTTTAAAATTATAATTATATATAATATATTTATATTATGCTAGATTTAGCAGAAAGCACTATACACATTTATATAGTGTGTGTGTGTCTGTGTGTCTGTGTGTAATTTAAATTGCTTAAGAAAAATACAGTAGTATCGGATCGGCAGGTTTCGGAATCGGCCGATACTCAGAATTTGGGTATCGGAATCGGAGATGGAAAAAGTGGTATCGGTGCATCCCTAAATGTTACTTAACGTTATGTGCCGTTAACGACAGAGCAGAACGCGCAGCACAAACACCGAGCGGAATATTGAACAGAGAGCGAGGCGCGCCGACACACACACGCACTCGTTTAGATGTTACTGTTATTGTTACTAAACAAGCTGCGCGTGCATTAAACCTGATCAACGAACATGGAGGGGCGGGAGTCGCAGGACAGCATGGAGTGGAGTGGAGAGTGATGTTTCTTCAGGCTCCGGCGTGAATATAAATGACAGGCACTTCAACCGCGTTTTCATCACTGTGTCAAAAAGCCGATTTAAGTCCGTATTTTTTCTTCTAAAGTTCGGTAAAAACACATAATGGGCTTAAAGACTTGTTTAAAGGAATAGTCTACTCATTTTCAATATTAAAATATGTTATTACCTTAACTAAGAATTGTTGATACATCCCTCTATCATCTGTGTGCGTGCACGTAAGCGCTGGAGCGCTCTGCGACGCTTCGATAGCATTTAGCTTAGCCCCATTCATTCAATGGTACCAATCAGAGATAAAGTTAGAAGTGACCAAACACATCAACGTTTTTCCTATTTAAGACGAGTAGTTATACGAGCAAGTTTGGTGGTACAAAATAAAACGTAGCGCTTTTCTAAGCGGATTTAAAAGAGAAACTATATTTATGAGAGTGAGAAGGGGAGCGGACTTTTCAGGCGAGTCGAAGTACTCCCAAAAGTGCTATTACGCCATAAAATATAGTTCCTCTTTTAAATCCGCTTAGAAAAGCGCTACGTTTTATTTTGTACCACCAAACTTGCTTGTATAACTACTCGTCTTAAATAGGAAAAACGTTGATGTGTTTGGTCACTTCTAACTTTATCTCTAAATGGTACCATTGAATGAATGGGGCTAAGCTAAATGCTATCGAAGCGTCGCACCGCGCTCCAGCGCTTACGTGCATGCACACAGATGATAGAGGGATGTATCAACAATTCTTAGTTAAGGTAATAACATATTTTAATATTGAAAATGAGTAGACTATTCCTTTAAGAATCTGTTTTATAATGAGAATCTCTCTTTCAGCGCGCCTATGTGTGTGTGTGCGCCGCGTGACAGCTGATTTGAATCTGACAGAGTTTGTCACTGTACATTAAAAATCCCACACGAACATTACAGCGTAAATGATAGGATTAAGATTGATTTTATATATAACAGATAATCTAGATACATTTATCCTAATACGTTTTTTAAAACATGGTAATGTTTTAAGTTTTGCTTTACTAGTGTTTTAATGTCTGACAATTATTGAAATGTGGGAAAAATGAAGAGAAAGGCAGAAGATATAGCATCCTTCTTCAGAAAGAGTAGCAAGAAGCAGCCAAATAAATCTTAGTAAAATACATTTCAGTGGCCTACAAAATTCACATGATTTTCTGGTCTCTATAGTGTTTTTCAGCAATCGGAGATATAAATTCTGGTTTCAAAGTAAATTTCAAAAGTTTTAGCAGCTTTGTTAACTTATCAATCACAGTAACATTTTATATTAAGTGTGAAATGTTTTAAAACTAAATGAAGTTTTGATTAAATGAAAGGAGACATCTAACTGAAATATAGGAAACATTTTGATTGAATTTGAACCATTCTGACATATGAAGTCTGATGTGTCTTAAAGTTTAGAGTTTATAACTTATGATCAGGGGTCAAGCACTAAAGGTGTTTATAGATATTTCTGTTGATGTAAATATAAATAACTGTATTATATTACAAATATCTAGTGTTATAAGTTCTTGGCACTGAAGCTTTGTTTGTGTCCACGGTGTTTAAAGAGAGCAGAGGTCTTAGTGTGAGAATTTTTGACAACTCCCTTTTCTAGAGTTTGCAACTATAATAATGCAATTAATTAATTATTAATTAATTAATTAATGCATTTTCTTCAGTGTCTTTACATGCAGGATGATTAAAAAACATTGAATCATATTATCATAAACATGTGTTTCATTAAACATGACTAACAATCAGCCAATTTGATTGTTACCAGTATTTTTAATATTCATAAGACATTAAACTTTAAACAGCATGAATATATCAAATGCATCAACTGCACAGCGCCATCTCCAGGCAGATATAGATATATATGTATCTATGTATCTATCCATCCATCCATCCATCCATCCATCCATCCATCCATCCACAGTGCCATCTCCAGGCAGATATAGATATCTATCTATCCATCTATAATAAACTGATGTCTGATTGTTTACAACCTAACACATTGTCTTTAGTCCTTTTTAATGCATGCACAACAGTCTTACTCTAAAAAATTGCTAATTAATGAATTTATGAACTGATCTTATTTAGTGATCGACCGATAAATCGGCCGGCCGATACATCGGGCCGATTTTAGCAGGTTTTAGGTGTATCGGCATCGGCCGATTCGCGGCTTGCGTTCGCCGATAGCTTTTCCCCGGCATTAATTACAGACAGGCGCCCACAGGCAGCTCTGTGTTCTTGGAGGCTGCCTGCAGCCCGTGCATTGCCCCTCCCCCCACTAGCAGAGCGGAACGCTCCAAGCCTGCTCTGGTAAGTTTTAAACTTCAAAGCATCTTTTAACTGTTTGACTGAAATATTGCCATATACTTTGAAAGTGTAAGCACGTTGCTCTATATGTGCGTGCAATCATAGCTAAGAAAGTTTGGTGGTCATAATGGAAAACGCGAATGCCTATAAAACTGCTTGCCATTGTATTTAGGGAGCTTCAAATAGCTTTTAGGCTAACCGTATGCATACGGCAGCTGTTACGAACATCATAGGATTAAATAATGCTGACGTTGTTCCGTGATTTCGTGGTATTTATAGGAGTTTTATTCAGCGACCACCAGTCTGACGTTTGGACGCGACGCGTGCTCATAATGCCGCAAGCGAACGCAGGTCATCAGCCGAACAGCTGATCATAACTGGACATGCTGGGTTTTTAATTTTCATCTCCATAAATATATGTAGTAGTAAAAGGCTAAAAATCAATATCCATTGCTGATAGTTTCTCGTCATTGTGGAGAGCGCAGTTCATGGTTGCATACGTTTATGGTTGTTAACACGGAGTTTCGCGGAATTTTCGTCAGCGAAAAAAAATAAGAAATATGACCCAAAGCACTTAGTTCCAAACAGTTCCCACATGACTTTTATGTGACCGGAGAAGTGTTTTTTTGTAAGTTTTGTCAACATTTCTGTTCACTGGGAGCGCAAAGATACATGCACTCTCTCATCCATGTCTCACTGCACCTCTCCCACGTGCACGCGCTCTACTATCTGACCAAAGTCCGTACACAAATCCTCATGTATTTGTTCAGTTTTATGCGTTTTAAGCGAGCTGAGGCAAACTAACTATCCCTCGCATTTATTATAGGGCAAGAGGGTGTGTGAGGTACAGAAGTGGGGCAATTGGCATGTTATTCAGAATTCTTTTTAAGTTGTTTTTTGATCAGTATTGCTGTTTACATTTTCCTTGTCTTCTTATTAAAGACATTTGCTCTACAAGAGATTAAGTTAAGTGCACTAAAACTTAGACCTAAGCATTAAATAGGTTGTAAATAGTTGGTTACTTTCATGGATAAAGTAAAGGGTTCCCCTTGTTATGCTGCTTGGTTGTTGCTACTGTGTGCAATGGTGTAATTATTATTTTATTTGTATTTTAAGCAGCACTGAATTTTCTTACTTGTTCTACCTCACCTTACTATTTGTTAAATGTAGTTCAATAAATGTTCCTTTTTTAAATTAGGAGCTGTAACATTTGGTTTTATCATTGTGTCATTTTTATGATATAAACTGAATGAGAAAAAGCAGTATCGGCTCCAAATATCGGCTAAAGAAAATCGGCAGCCTGTATCGGTCATCAGCTAAAGCTGATGGAAAAAAATCGGTATCGGCACAAAAAAAATCCATATCGGTCGATCCCTAATCTTATTGTTATTAAATGTGTGTTTATGTTGTGTGTTTATGTGTACAGGGATCTGAGGATGATGTTGTGTATGCAGGAGTCAAGAGAAAATAAACAAACTCTCTGTTATTCTCAGATCAACATTCAGCTGTTTGATCACCTACAGTCTCTGTTTTAACTTCAGATTGTGAGTTTAAAAATTTTTTCTTTGTGAATTATATTACATGAAGCGATTGTTACATGTGAGACGTCCGCTTACTCTCTCAACTTAAGATCTGTTACTTCTCCATCACATTTGCAAGCATAATACACACCACCAACAGTCAAAAGCACGCGAATTTCACCATGTTTAAAATAATGTTAATAGCAGTTTAAAGAAAGACAAAACTGTACAACATCAAAATCACTGTGGATACAACCAACGTATTTCTTTTTAAAACACAAACTGTCTTTTTATTTTTGTCACTATATACATCTGACACATTAACACGTTCAAGTGAAATGTGAAGTGAAAAGAAATGTGGTTTCGTTGTACTGGTGGACATGAGATACGTGTTTGCCTAGTAGTGGTTAATGTGTATATGTGTGACTGTTAGAGGTGTGAACAGTGTGCTTCTGTGAATACTGTGTGGCTTTTTTTGCTGTCGTGCTAATTTTGTTTACTCTGCACAAAGCAGCTTTATTGAAATATTGAATTCACCAATGCAAATGTTTAACAAATAAATGATTGATTTAAATCAACTGTTACTGTTAAGTATTATTGCATTCAAAGACTTATGCATGACATTTCACATAAAAATTGGTTGAGCGTTGGTCGGGAACCCATGGTTGTAGGCCACAAGTGGCTTTTTGACAAAAATCTTGTGGCTCTCCAGATGTCTCTTCATTCACCAACATATGTGACCCTGGACCACAAAACCAGTCATAAGGGTGAGATGCAGTGCTGTAGTGCAGAGTTCATGCAGGTATATTAAGTATACCCACTTTTTTATTTGATGGCATGGGGTATACCCATTTCTTCTTAAAAAAAAAATGGGGCCATAAATTTAGAGTACACCCACTTCTTCAGGCACAACACTGCTACTACAACACTGTTAAGATGTATACATAATCTAAAAAGCTGAATAAATAAACTTTCCATTGTTGTATGTTTTGTTAGGATATGACATTATTTGGCAACATTACTTAAAATTATTTTAGGGAGAAAAATCTAAATATTGAGGAAATTGCCTTTAAAGTTGTCCACATGAAGTCCTTAACAACACATATTACTAATAATAAATACATTTTTTAATTTATGGTAGGTAATATATTCATGTAACATGATCTTACTTAATATCCCAATGATTTTTCGATAAAATCTATAATTTTGACCCATACAATGTTGTCTTATATACTCGTGAGACTTGTGACTGGATTTGGTTCAGTGTCACATATGAGGAGCTCAGATGCTAAAGCTGCTAAACACCACCTCAAAAATAAAAAATAAGATAATGACATTAAACGAATGCTTTTGATGTGCATTATCAAATACTTCGCTTAAAAAAATCTGAAAGGCGGCGTGTATAAGGAGCTTCAATGTGAACTGCATATCCCCTTTTGCACGACAGGAACCTTTTCATAGTTCCTGAACTATTCATGAAACTAACCAGTTTTTGCCATGTTCACACACAAGGAACTGGAAATAGTTTTAGTACCAGGGTCGCCATTTTTGGGAAATAAATTAGCTAGGGTCTAACCAGCACAACTGGAACTGACCGTAATGTAAGTATATGTTTATTGGCCGAGCATGCCATACAAAACACTAGCAGTGACATGTTTTTAAAAGCCTTGTACATACATAGTTTATACTCCACAAACATGTTACAAGACATAAACAAGTTCTTCTTTTCAGCTTTAATCATGCTTTCATATCAAACAAATAATAGTTTTACTGGACGTTTTGTCCGGCTTTAGCAAGAAATAGCAGAAGTTTCTCAGAAAACTATTCTTAATATCATGATCTCGCACGTCATGATCTCACACCTCATTATCTTGCATCTCATTCTCACGTCTCGCTGTGTACTGTGACTTTTTTTTAGAAGAACACATCCTCTTTTATCTCAGTGACTAATTCAAATAATCACAAGAATAATTTTGAAAAACAAATGCAAATGATTTACTGAACGTTGCAATATTTCTAGCATCACCTGAAATGACAGGGCTGATATCAAGGCATTTTTAAACTGAGCAAATCTGGCTTCATTATGCCACCCCTTTATTTACGTCAACTGTCATCCGAGTGGAAGTTGTGACTGAATGCACGGCTTAAAATCATCTGCAGGAAAAGCTTGTAATGTCTGCAATGTGAACAACAGCTTTATTAAGTACTGCCAATTTATAAAAACAACTTAAAACTACACACTCGATAGTGTTGTACTGTAATTCAACTCCCTGTGAGATTTTTACTCCACTACTTCTGATTGGTTCATACACTAGGGAAGCTGCTACTTGATTGGACCCTGTCTGTAAAGCCCGCCCCCAAACCTAATCCTAATCACAACCATAGAAGGAAGAAATGTCAGTGAAAGGTTATACTAAATTATGCATACTTTATGCACTACATTATGCACAATCTTACATTCCTTTGTGTTCACAATGAAATTTCCAACAAGAATAAGTGCACTTGAAGTACTCAGATGATGCCATCATTTAACCGAAAACAATGAAGTGTGAAACGCTGGGCACTTCATGTAGTCAACAAGGTCACAATTTTGCTTACGTGATGGAAAAAGAGAAGGGGCCTATCAGATGCTGTAAAAGCAAAGATTACCATCGGAGACTAGTGATGTCTATAGTATACTAGCTTCCTGTATTAATGCACTAAACAGACTTGTTAGACAATAGTCTATAATGAAATCACAATAAGATAAATTTAATACATTTATATAAACTAGATACATTGAGTTTGTTATTTTGTAAAAAATAAAATTAAACTGAAGGGAAAAGGGATTTAATTCAGGCGATATTTTTTATCAATGCATATACACCGAACAGCCATAACATTATGACCACCTGCCTAATATTGTGTAGGTCCCCCTTTGCCACCAAAACAACCCTGACCCGTCAAGGCATGGACTCCACTAGACCTTTCTATGAGAACCAGCATTCACTTTTTCAGCAATTTCAGCTTTAGTCTGTTGAATCGGACAACACGTGCCAGCATTCACTCCCCACATGCATTAATGAGCCTTGGCCGCACATGACCCTGTCACCGGTTGACCGCTGCAGACTGGGAACTCTCAACAAGAGCTGCAGTTTTAGAGATGCTCTGACCCAGTCGTCTAGCTATCACAATTTGGCCCTTGACAAAGTCATTCGGAGCCTTACCCTTGCCCATTTTTCCAGCTTTTCCTGCATTTTTCCTGATACTTGACTTCAATGTTGATGTGTTAGACACAGGAAAATGGGCAAGCATTAGGGAAAAGTGGTGAAACGGCGACAGGGTCATGGGCAGGGTCCGAGGCTCATTGATGCACTTGGGGAGCGAAGGCTGTCCCGTGTGGTCCGATCGAACAGACGAGCTACTGCAGCTGAAATTGCTGAAAAAGTGAATGTTGGTTCTGATAGAAAGGTCTAGTGGAGTCCATGCCTCAACGGGTCAGGGCTGTTTGGGTGGCAAAAGGGGGACCTACAAAATATTAGGCAGGTGGTCATAATGTTTGGCTGATCGGTGTATATGCAAGCATATTCATGAATATCAGTCATGTGAACTTTTACATCATCCACTCCTTTTTCCCGCTAACTGATGCCATTTTGAGTACCTACCGAGTATCAGTAGGTTACTGACAAGTGTTAGCTAACTTGCTCCGATTTACAAATTTCTTATCATTTTTTACTGTTTATGATTCGTACGGATACAGTAAATGGCTATGAAAGACAACATTTCGCACCTCAACTGTCATGAAAAGAAACGTTACTTTCAAAACATATCATCGTTAGGGTGTGATCCCGACTCTATCCCTGATGCGTTCTTCCAGCCGCTGTCTGCTGCTACCGAACTACCACTATTTTTACAACACTATAGGCGGCACGACACAACATGAAACTTTGTTTGAAGTATCACCTGGATCTCTACACATGAACGCGAGCATTGAGAACATTGTTTGTGTACACAGAGTTTACTAAAAAGAAATGTTTGAACCAACTGGTTGTTTTGGTGTCCGCTCGCCATCTTTGCCAGACATAAAGAATCGATCTCCGAATGCAAATGAATGAATCTTATATGAGGCTCCTTTTTCAACTACAAGGTCAATATTGTTTTTCACTTGCGACAAAACAACCAATTTATCTGTGCATTTATATGGAAGTATGCTTTAGGAGCTATCCATCTTTACTCTCCTCCCTCCTTACGTCGCATTCGGAGATCGATACATCTTGACTGGCAAGATGGCGGCGAACAGACACCAAAACAACCAAAGTCAGTTGTTCAAAACCTTCTTTTTAGTAAACTCTGTGTACACAAACAATGTTCTCAATGCTCGAGTTCATGTGTAGAGACCCAGGTGATACTTCGAGCAAAGTATCATGTTGTGTCGAGATGTAAATAACACCTGACCATACAGAAAACAAGACATTGCATGCTGTTACTGAGCTCTCAAGTTACTCAATTCAGTCTTTTGTCACGCATTCCCGTCACACATTGTATTTCTCACACAAAAAAACTATTCATCATATATTTAATATGCCGCAGCGCTCAAAATATACCAGGCAGGAACCAAGCCTGTCTCCCCTGGAGTTCTAGTCGAGCCAGCCACTTATCAGCCAATCAAAAAATAAAGAAAAAGGCTACACAATAGCCAATCAGAAAAAAGCATTATTGTATCTGGGTAAGATTTAACGCAACAACCAATGAAAAAAGCATATCCTGGAATTGTTTACCATCATCCTCGTTCACCCACAAAATAAAACCACTGGAGCTCCAAGCATCACTTTGAGTACAGAGTAAGTCATGATCTCCTGTTTTAATGTTACAACAAATTCACAACTTGTTTGACACAAACAATGACAACTTGACTGCTGTTAGAGAATGTTTCCCAGATAATCAGCATCAGTTTTAGTTTTACAGACTGTTCACTGACAACACCTGCTCAGGGGTCTCAATCATAAAACTGTGCGTAGGATCCTTACTAAAAGTCTACGTACGCATAAAAGCCAAAAATGGCATAGGCCAAAAATATATTTAAAAACTTTATAAATCACAGATCGCATGCAAGTGTGCATACATGAGTCATCCTCAGATCCCACCCTGCAAGCCCATTTTCCGTTAAAGTTTGTTATTTTATAGATCACAATCTTTGCGTGGGAACTGGCGTACGCACATTTCCAGCCCCGTTTTGTGCATATGCACGCTTTATAAATGAGACCCCAGAACAAGTAGTCTAGGCCTAATTATATTTTAGTTATCACACGATGACTGACATTTTGTCACATTAAAGGAGCACTTCACCCATTTGCATTAAGCTTTGTATGGAGTCCATCTGCTGCAGAGAATTTCAAAGGTGCCAGTTTCTTCTGGATGAAATTTCTACATCAGATGATGATGAACCACCCAAGCTTCACACCGCATATGGACAGCGGGTTCTGGATACATATTTTAGAATACCAAAGGTCAACTAGAAAGCCTGCAGGGACAAACGGATGTCTGACTATAAAGTAGGTGTTTCTATTTACTGGTTTAGTGGGAGTGGCTTGCAGAGCTGTGCATTGTGGTGCATTGTGGGAGTTGTTGTCTTCCATACAAATGTGCTCTAAAGTCACTTTCTGTCTTTCTCGGTCAAATAGGCACCGAATTTTCATGTTTTCATGGGTGAAATGTCCCTTTAAACATCTCTCTCTCCAAATAGGCTTAATAGTTTTATTACCATTAAATAAATAAGTGTATTGAATTGTCAATGTTATAGGTCACTTTTAAAATTATGTCATATTTTATATCCTGGCCATGGATGCATTTATCATTGCATCTGTCTTTCAAAGATGTCAGGTAAAAGGCAACTAAGCATCCTCTCATTCGCCCTGCCTCATTCAAGTCCCCCAAAACAACACCCCCATTGTTGTGTATGGGTGGGGGGATAGAGATGTCACGCTTGCCTGTCTTCAACACTTGAAAGCCCTGCTGTTAAGATCACGAACCCTCAATATTCAATCTATAGTGTTGACTAGAGAGTCATCTAGTGTACACTACAGGAATTCACCTCATCATGATCAAAGTTTACTTAGGTCAATAATTTATATATATATATGTATGTATGTATGTATGTATATATATATATATGTGTATATATATATATATATATATATATATATATATATATATATATATATATATATATATATATATATATATATATATAAATACTTAATATATGTTTCTAAAAATTATACATCTCTAGTAAATATTAAATAAAAAATTCTTTTAAATGATTTAAAAATATTACATATTAAATTGAATACATATTTACCTCTAATAGATTTACTTCTAAAATATATTTTAATGTTTATAGACTGACCCTCTTTTACTTATATTTTAAACATAACAATGTAACTCGTGTTTGTTTGTTCGTGTTTGTTAAAGGGTTGAACTGATGATACTTAAGGAAAGGTCAAAGGTGAAGCCTAAAGCGACCAAAGAAAAACCCCTCTTACCTTTATATTGATGGCGACTACAGACACAAACTGATGAAGACTGATGAAAATATCTAACCTCTGAAACATCCACCTGAGGAAGATGAAACTTTTATTACAACTTTGATCAATAGCATCAACTACTGATGAACAAATCAATCTTTCTGAAGCAATAAAACTTTAAATAGACAAACTTTAAATTTAGCGGGTTTGTGTTTTTAATTTAACATATCTGACACAATAAAGATGTTTGTTGGTGTTTTGTTAAATATGTACTGTCAGCCTCACAGCCGCTCTTTTTATGATTAAAGTCTTACTTTGTGTTTCTTCCTGAACCTTAACTCTGACTATCGACTCAAGTTTACTTTAATTTCAGCAGATAATCGTTTGTTTTCCTCAATTTTACCTCAGTTTCCTCGACTAATGAAGCCATGCTGCAGGATGTTGTGCTGGGGGGCGAGCAGCGCATGTGCATGATTTCGCGGTTGTGGCTAGAAGGGATAAAGCTGCGGCCAAAATCTAGGCGGAAGAGCGCTGTTTTCATCCTAATCCTACATCCAAACCTACCATTTCGCAGGATTAAGAATGCAGATATATTTCATCTAGCCCGAACCGCTGTGTTTTCTAATTCTACTCCCAAATCTTACCTTGAACCCAACATCTCGCTAGATTTAGGCCGTAGCTGTATCTCATCTAGCCAGAACCCGCACGCTCCTGTAGGTTCATGATTCGCGGAGACGCGTCTGCTTGTTAAACAAATTTGACATTGATAAGTTCCTCAAATTGTGCATTCACAACATATTAACACATTTAACACGTTAAAACAGAGTTTTAAGACTCGTGTATAGTTTACGTACACAAGCATGGCTCACATATATATCAGTGGTAGAGCGCCATCTTGTGTACACAGCAGATATTCACCACTACAAGAACAGCAGAAAACTATGCAAAATAAGTTAAAGACTACATTAACAGAAGAGCAAACGAAGTAAGTTATTATTTACTAATACGTTAAATAATTCAGACTAAATGTCTCATCTAATTTCATAATTTATTTAAATAAAGATTATTCAGAAGGATGTTGTTTGTTACATCCATTAATGAATAAATTAATAAAATATTCTCTTAATTATAATAATCATTAATACATTTATGTGGATCAGCAAAATAAAAGTATTAAAATCACTGCACAAAATATATTCCTGTTCCTATATACAAGTAGCCTATTTCACCAAGAACATCGTTAGTATAGCACACAGCTTTATTAATGTGGCAATTAATTTCATCCTACAGTTTTTTACTTTGTTTTGTGAGATTCAAACACATGACCTTGAAATAGAGTCCTGCTCTACACCCCTATACAACAGCACTACAAAAGTATTTGATGTGTTTTACTTTAAAAATCTTATGGCTTCTGCCCCTAAGACATTATGGGATAGAAATATGTCCTTTTGAATATATTCAAACATATACTGAATTGATGTTGTAATGTAATCAGTAAATTCACTTTGACTTTTGCGCCATCTTGTGTCCAAAACCAATTAATTTCCTTTTTATTTTATTTTAAATTTATTTGTACAAACAAAATTGCATAATGACTTTGTTCTTGTTGTGACCCTGCAAGAGTTTATAAAGAAATATTACACTGAACATAACTTTTTGTTGTAAAAACTCCACACATATTCATATCACGTCCTTTATGTTTTATTAATTATTTAAAAAGACAAACACACTGGTGCATAATAAGATATTATCAAATAAATGAATTTTCAAATAGAGTTACTTAATTTTATGTACATTTAGATTGTAAAACTATATAATTAAATACTGTAATCACACAGACAAATCTTATTAGTGTTAAATCACTAAGAGTGATAATATTTATATTAAATGACTCACATAAATAAAAAGGCACTGTGACTTTTATCAGATGCTTTTATATAAAAAAATCATATTCATATATCATGAGTGATGTATCATATAAAAGCTGTTACAGTACACATAATGTTCAGAGAAGAACAAACTAAAATAGATTTAAGTGTAGGACTTCAAAATTTTTCTGGGTTTAGTGCAAGCTTTGAATTAAGTGCCATAAATCGATGCATCATGCAGTTTCACAATAATAAAAAACACAAAAGGTTGTGTAATGTACTGTACAGATCTGTCCACATGAAAACATATTCAGTCTACATTCAGATCACATTAAATATGTCTCACGGTCTTAGACAAAGTCTCTCAATAAACAAACAATATTAATATACAGTAACAAAATGTAAATAAGTAGTTATTTACTATAGCAAACGTGGTTACATAATAATAAAACATGGCACAGAATTTAGAATATAAACATTTGGCAAAGCTTAAAAAAAGCTAAAATAATATAGCTTAAAAACAGTCAATGTAACACTGAATCATCAAAGTCTAATTTCTAGATTCTTCAACACAAACACTTTCTCTCTTTAAACTGAGACACATGAGCTACATGAGCTAAATCTGTGTACTTTACAGACTATGATCACTATTTACTTCTCAAAAAGTGTTTAGTATAAATACATTCCATTATAATATGTTAACAATATGTTGATCTGAACAATTTTACCACATGAATAATGTTTTTGTTACCTGTAGCTCATACATTTGAACATAAAAGCATTTATGCACAGCTAATATCTGTTAAGATTCACTAATAAACCAATAAGAGAGAAGTAAAAGCTACAGTTGATGTTAGCGTCACACATTATCAAATAAACTAGAGGAACACAACACAACTACAAAACAATTAAATGATTCCAGTTCACAGGTATTCATATGTTTCACTTTATAAATCTGATGGCTCATCTGCCCCTGTGGCATTATGGGATAGAAAATTGACCACTGGTTAGACACTAACTAGAAGTGAAGATCAGAAGATCATCAGGTTAACAACAACACACAGTTTCATTTACAGGTTCACATTTACTCATTTAAACCATTCACTGTTTTGAAATACTGTGGCATGTGGCATGACACACCCAATGTGTAAAAAATTAACACATTATTTTTTTCAGTGTAGATATAGATATATTTAGGCTTTTGATTTTATAACACTTTACTAGCTGTATGAGACAGCAAATATTACATGCAGTACACAATGTCTGCATCTTGAAATGGATATGAAATCTGAAATTTATGTTTAAAATAATATCAGTTTATCTGTAGATCAGTGTGAACAGCAGATGTGTTTCATCAACTTTAATTTTAATTGATTGACTTTTACTATATTTATAATTCTATTAGCTTCATTTATTCAAGATATTGAAATGTTTCTATGTAAGGCGAATCAAAGGTAAATGTTTTTCTTTAATTATAAGTGATGTGATGCTGATGTGTTCGTAATGTTGATGGTGTTAAACTGGAGAAACATCACTGCTACTGACTGCTATTATTCAACAACGGATCCATCTCTATCCCCACTGAATCTCCTCCTCTCTTCTCCACTGAATCTCCTCCTCTCTTCTCCACTGAATCTTCTCCTCTGGAAGCTGCAGGAAACAGAGATGAGGGATAAAATCAAAAGTTGTTTAGAGAGGAAGCAGCAGTGATAAACATCTTTAAATGAAGGATGATCTTAGTCAATCATTCTGGTGTTTTGGGGCATCTTGTTGGATTACAATGCTATAATATTTGTTCAATCAAAAGCTCTCAATGAAAAGAATCTTTTGTAATAATATTACTGATATGATCAAGTAGTAAATGGTTGAATGATGTTTTTCAACTAAAAGCTGTTATTCATTAAGCACTGAAGAGTGTAATAACTGGACAACAACAACAAAAGAGGTCAAGAGCTTAAACATTATCTCATAGTCAAATAGCAAACAACACAGAAACACAAAATATATGAACAAATTAAAATTAACTAATCTACAGTTTATCTGATTTAAAATGAAAGTGTGAAGTCACACTGAACTCAGAGTTCACTGATACTGTGACTGGATGTGAAATTGAGTTACTTACATCTGACAATCACTTCGAAACTCCTGTATGATGGTTTTCCACCTCTGATGATCTTCAGTTTATAAACTCCATCATGTTCCCATCTGATGTCACTGATGTTGAGATCTCCAGTCTGATGATTCAGCTTCAGTTTATCTCTGAATTCATCATCATCACCATCATATGTACTGAAGATCTTGTTGGCAGGATTGATTTCAGCTATGAGAGTTTTTTCAAATCTCCACTCTATCAGATCAACATAATGTATGTTCACTTCAGCCTTCAGATCAACAGATTTCCCCTCATCCACTTCCAGTGTTTCTAAATTATCTGTAACAGCAGCCGACAGAAACAGAAAGACAGAAATGAAATCAATTCAGGTGATTTTCATCTATTAAGTGTTTTATTTACTGATTATAAACATCAGCTCATATTCTCATAAATAAACTTCACTTCATGATCTTAATCTCTCAGATGTGTTTTTAGATTCCAACACTGCATTGTTTCGCACTGTAAATATTTAGCATCATAATTTTAGGTAAGCAGCATTGTGCCAACCTGTGGTACTATGGAATTCAAAATCACAAGTTTGAAATGTTGCTTTACCCACAGTCGCACAATCCCAGCTAACAGAAAAAAGTTCTAAGAACGTTCCCTGAAAGTTTTTAACGTTCCCAAAAACGTTCTGCCAACGTTAAAAGTGTCCAGTTTTCTTGACGTTCTAAGAACGTTTTTGTGTTGTCTCAACGTTAGAGGAATGTTACATTTTACCATTTTTAAACGTTATGACAATGTAATGTTTTAATGTTCACAGTCACACAATGTTTAAAACAACAACTGTTTATTATATTGACTTCTTTGATTGTTATGTAAATGATAGAGAAACATTGCATTTTATTATATTTATTTTTTATATTTATATTATTTTATTATATTTATTATATATTATATATTTATTATATATTATATATCTATTATATGTAAGTTTAGATGTTGATGTTTTGTTTCATTTTAAGTCACCATTATTGTGATTAGTGTTCGTTTTAGTTGGGCTCTTGAGCCTTGTCTTATGCTTGCTAGTTTTTTCCCTGGTTGTGTTAACTTTTTGTTAATACACCACATTTGTTATGAACATGTTAAGTTAGTAGTGTAATTCTGTGGTGTGGTGGTTGGTACATAATGGTAAAAAATCATTCCTAATTAATTTACTAATCAAAAGTGTATTTTCTGTCAATAATGTAAATGAGAGCCAGCACTTTCACAGCAGTTTGTCATTAAAGAGTTTAAGAAACTTTGGACAAAAAATATCTGCTGTATAATTGGGACGCACAAACATCAAGAATCAGACTATGAATCTCAACCATGGTGACAAAGAAAATTGGAAAAAAAATCTTTATTTATCCATGCTGCAGTGCATGCTGGGAGTCCTGAATGAGATTTGTAATTTGTTAATACCCAGCATGCATTGCAGCATGAAGTTTTTCATTTAATTGTCATCATGGTTGAGATTCATAGTCTGATTCTTGATGTTTGTACGTCCCAATTAAATAGCGGATATTTTTTGTCCAAAGTTTCTAAAACTCTATAATGACAAACTGCTGTGAAAGTGCTGGCTCTCATTTACATTATTGACAGAAAATAAACTTTTGATTAGTAAATTAATTAGGAATGATTTTTTACCATTATGTACCAACCACCACACCACAGAATTACACTACTAACTTAACATGTTCATAACAAATGTGGTGTATTAACAAAAAGTTAACACAACCAGGGAAAAAACTAGCAAGCAAAGGACAAGGCTCAAGAGCCCAACTAAAACGAACACTAATCACAATAATGGTGACTTAAAATGAAACAAAACATCAACATCTAAACTTACATATAATAGATATATAATATATAATAAATATATAATATATAATAAATATAATAAAATAATATAAATATAAAAAATAAATATAATAAAATGCAATGTTTCTCTATCATTTACATAACAATCAAAGAAGTCAATATAATAAACAGTTGTTGTTTTAAACATTGTGTGACTGTGAACATTAAAACATTACATTGTCATAACGTTTAAAAATGGTAAAATGTAACATTCCTCTAACGTTGAGACAACAAAAAACGTTCTTAGAACGTCAAGAAAACTGGACACTTTTAACGTTGGCAGAACGTTTTTGGGAACGTTAAAAACTTTTAGGGAATGTTCTTAGAACTTTTTTCTGTTAGCTGGGATGGTGCCCAGTTAATGGTTAAAATAACACAATCTTAATTTAACCCTTCAGGCAATCTTAGTATGTGTTTATGTTAGATGGTCTCCTAGCCTGGTTAAGCTAGTTTAGGTAGGTTAGCTAGGTTGGCTTTAGGAGTTCAGCCCACTTTAGCTAGTCATGCTGGTCTTTGCTAGCCAGGCTACATGATCAGAACTACTGTTCGCTATAGTTTAATAAAGTCATGTACAGCAGATCACACAATGTCATTTGTAAATAAAAGGCTTAGTAGATTTAATTTAAAGGGACACTTCACCCATTTGCATTAAGCTTTGTATAGTTAGAACCCCAGTCATGTTTTTTAATGGTCGTGCAACATTTCCTCAGTTTCAGCTGAGAGAGGAGAAATACAGATTTTAGTGTTGCACTTCCTTTTTTCAATGATGTTGTAACAAGGGCTGCTTTACACAAAGCGAGATTGAGACGAATCCATGTGCAGGAGGTTTTATTGTAAAATCCCCAAAAGGGCAGGCAAACAAATCCAACAAGGGTAATCCAATATCGTAATCCAAAAAACAGGCAAGAGGTCAAGGCAGGCAGCAAACAATCAAAATCCAAAGTAACAGGTAACAGGTCAAAAACAGGAACAGATAAACAGAATCAGGATCAGGATACAGGATACAAGACAAAGAAACGCTTGGTAATGCAGCAGATAGACATACATACATACAATACTTCGCAGAGTGATCTGAGTTTGGGCCAGTTTTATAGTAACAAACAGGAAGTGGAATGTGTAGCATGGTATGACATGATTTGAAAAATAAAAGACTGGAAACCGAACAGGATATAAAAATAAAAGACCTAATAGCAAAACAAAACACAAGACAAAACCCTTACAGATGTAAAAATCATCATTTTGCAACATTGAAAGAAGGAAGTCTAATATCTTTGTTGAGGGGGTGAGACTACAAACACCCCTTTTCCCGGTCAATAGGCACCAAATTCTAAAAGTATGTTACATTTCCTCTACAAATATGACATACTTTCAATAAAGATTAATGTTTCTATGGGTGAAATGCTCCTTTAAATAAAGTGTAAAGTATTGAGTAGCAGAGGTTCTGAGAATCAGGAGATAATTCAGGGGTGTATTAGAGAAAGATCATAATTTTAAATTCTCATCTTATCTGTTTGGTAACCAGGGTATATCAGTTAACTCTTTTAAGACAAAAGCTATTACAGAATAACAAAAGTGCATTATCTTATTTTGACTGCAGATAGGAAAGGGATATTTGAAAAGCATCCCAACTTGACAAAACCCTCGTAAAACAGTATTAAATTTTAGGGTAACCCCACAGATGTCCTAACTGAAAACTAAAAAAAAAGCCAGCTGTAACAATCACATTATGATAGACCTGCTGGAGATTGATATTGCTGTTTTAACAACGTTAAACGTGTCTCACTAGTAAAGTAATCTTCCAATCTCTGTCATCCCTCATTATTAAAAACACAGTTCTTATCTTAACACTTGATCATAATGAATACACACTTGACTTTGTGTCTGTATCAAATATCGAAATACAGTACAGTTGTATCCAGGGATGGGCAGTATTTCAGATACATGTATTTAAAATATGTATTTGAAATACAAAATAGTATTTTGTATTTTAAAGCCTTTGGAAAAATGACATGTAATTTCTATTTAAATACATTTCACATGAGTATTTTTGTATTTTTAAAATACTCAAAATACTTTGAGGCAGTCAACCAGTCAGGGTTCTGTTTTCATGCATCAACTAGTTTAGAGTTCAGACCAGACACATTCATGCAGGTGAGCCCAGTGGAGCTGCAGCTGTACAACCCAGCCTTAAATCAGCAACTTTTCTGGAATAAGGTGAGGATGTGCTACTTGTTAATTAAAATAGCTTGTCAAATGTGTTTAAAGCATTAACATTACTGCATGTTAGGGATGGGCGTAGATTAGTAGGGTAGCGATGATATAAATTTGAACCGATGGAACTTTTTTTAAATTGTTTACACAGATAGGCCTATTATGCTAAGCAAATATATCTGTGCAGCTTTTAGTGGGCAGAAATAATTGAATTGTTGGAGGGGGAAAAAAGCAAGGGCAATTGAGTTATTGGGTGTGATGTGTGTTATTATAACTGTCGCGAAAGGAAATTCACACTTGCACGTTGGCAGGCAGTTTTTTGCAAGGCCGAGACGGAGTGTGGAACGCTGACAAATAGGGCCTACACTTTTGAATTAAATGGTAAATGGACTGCATTTATATAGCGCTTTTAACAGACCTACGGCCATCCAAAGCGCTTTACAATTAGCCTCACATTCCCCCATTCACTCCCACATTCATACACCTCAAGGACAATTAACACCTCGACACTTGGTCCAGTGGAGCCGGGGATTGAACCACCAACCTTCCGGTTTGTAGACAACCTACATGAACCACTAGGCCACTGCCGCCCCATTAAAGGAAAACACCACCATTTTTTTATATTTTACGAAGACAAATTAATACATAACAATCTTTTTTCATTGCATGAAGGAAGAGCACTAAGTTTTAGCATTTCAACCTCAGCGCGCAGTAACATCTTCACAGGAGTCATGATGTTACTGCTCCAGAGGTCGAAGTGCTGCAAACTAAGTGCTCTTCCGCCATACAATATAGTTCTCATTTTTTATCCACTTAAAAAATCACCACATTTTATTTTGTGCCACCAACTACTCAATTAACAGTCTTCGAATGGGGAAAAAAACATGGAAGTGTTTGGTGGCTTCTAAATTCTTCCCTGTTTGGATCCTAAGGAATAAATGGGACTAGGCTAAATGCTAACACATTCATGACGCGCTGTACAAAGATTAAGTGCACGCATTGAATAAAGATAGGTATGTATTCATTTATCTAAGCTGAGGTAAGAACATAGAAAAATATTGAAAATATTGGTGTTTTCCTTTAAAGGCCCTTTCACATGTGACGTGGCAAATGGTGGAATCAGCACACAGTTGCTGCTTTCTCTTTAGCTTTGTGAATTTAAACTTTTGCAATTCACATGGCTCTACTCTATACGGCGTGAACCTGTGGGCTCCTCAGTAAACCTACAAGACTTTTATGCTTGACGTGCTCTCCGTTGTAAAATTCTGTGAAATGACAGAGGGCGACTTTTGAGTAATTGTTCTCAAAACCGGGTGTGCCTCATAAGCCTTGAAAAGTGAAGCCTCTGGCTCTTTGATCGCCCCCTGGTGGTTGGCTGAAGTACAAGTCATAAACCCCGCCCTCTCCATTCAAACGAATGGGACTCTGCTCTAAATAAAAAAATTATTTACACTTCCAATAAAAGTTTCCGAAAGATGGTTTTGGTCCTTTCAAGTAGTTATCATCACGCTGATATATGTTCAAGGTTTCATTATTGTGGTAAGTTTCCTTTTAGCATGTAATTTGATGCAATAGAAACGGGGCGTGTCGTTATGATTGGCGTGGTTGAATTGGTCGAGCGAGCGTTTGGGCGGAAGTTTGATACCGCGGCTCTGCCTCTGGCTCCACGGACGATTCCTTCTGCGCATGCCTTGGCTCCAAACTGACGTTTTTACGTAACATGGCAGCGACCGTGGTTGGACATTTTTGGCTTCAATTCATTACAATTGTGTGAGTTTTACATTAAAATCGATGCATTGGAATAATTTATATTAATTTTTTAATACCCACCACTCTTAAATGCGCATGTTCCTTATTGTACATCGAGGCTTTACAATTTAGTTCCTTTCATGTTGTTTAAATAATTTTATTCAATCTTTTTTACTTTAAATGTCCTGTTACATTTACATGTGCGTTAAACACCGCGAAACAATTTGGCTATATTTTTAAATAGTTTTTGAAAAGATTACCTTTTTCTGATATGCATGATAAGGAGTCATTTGGAGAAATAACGCTAGTCCTCGGGACTTTTGGGCTGTGTGATTGAAAAAAAAAATTCTCTTCTGAGACATTGCGAAGCTGATAGATAGGCTACAGATAGCCTAGTAATTCGTTCTATGTGGCTGTGAGTGTGCGTGCTTGTGTGTTATGCTTATACGTATACGCAGCTTATCAGCTGAATCGCAATCACGTCTGATTGGCTAATACACACTGAAATAAATTAAATAATTTTAAAATGACTAAATTAATAATTCTCTCTTCATCACACAGCCCAAACATAACATACAAAATATCTTGGAACAGTAACAAACAACAATCAGAGATATTTATAAGCTATCATTTTATGTTCATTGCAGCACCTGCAGCACCCCCACTTCCCGCGCCCATGCATGGATTTCTTCACATATAAACTGATTAGGTTGTGGGTTATTTTGACGACACATGAAAAAGTTTTTATGATGTTTTTATAAAACACCACTTTACTTGAATGGGTGTTCATAAGACTGACATGACACCTTCATAACCATGACATGACAGGTGTAATAATTATGAAGGAGATTTTATGCACGTTTCATTGCAAGTGTCATTTGTTCAATTATGTTATTTTTATTGCAAAGATGATATTGTTTGAGATATCTTTGTTATGACAACTTGACATTAACCAATTCATCATAACTTGTCATGACAACTAGACATTACCAAGACAACATAACTGACCACTTTTTACAAGTGATCCAAATTAAATTTTTCATTAAAAGGTCATTGAGTGTCAATACTCTGTCATATAGTTTTATACCAGCGCGTCATGATTATTTTTCTTGACCTCAACTACAGTGGTACAAATATAATTTGTCATTAAGTGTTAATACTCTGTTAAATAGTTTTATAACAGCATTGTGAATATTCTTCAGTTCATAATGTTTATGATCGAGTATTAATAATATTTGACATAGTATTAACACTTAATGACATTTAAATCACAGTTTAATGTAATGTTAACCCACAAAGCTAGGTAGTTTCTTAAGTTTGATAATTATTGTTTATGACAGATTTATAACAAGTTGTGTTGTATTGGTTTATGTCAAGTTGTCATAACAACGACATCTCAAACAATGTCATCTTTGCATTAAAAATTACATAATTGAGTGAATGACACTTAATGGCAGTTGTCATAAATATGCATCTTTTTCATGTTCATTACACGTGTCATGTCATGATTATGAAGGTGTCATGTCAGTTTTATGAACACCCCTTCAAGAAAAGTGTTACCAAGGTTTTTTGTAGTTTATTATTTCCTACAGGACAGGGGAAGGCAAGAGGTATGTAAAATAAAACGAAAGTTTCTTTTTGGCATTCAGAAATAGACCCAGATAGATTTCAGCCTAATAGGCATACTTGCACTGAATTTTCAAAATACAAAATACTGTATTTGTATTTAAATAAATTTTTCGATACAGTATTTTGTATTTGTATTTGAAATACACTTGAATGTATTTATGCCCATCTCTGGTTGTATCCTAACATTTATAGTCACCTTAGAAAGAACGGTTTTCTCGTTTTTTTTAAGTCGCATTTTCTAAATACTTGAATGTAATGGAAACTCACAGACGATGTGCACAGACTATACCTTAAAACTTCAAATAATAGCAGAGTCCAAATAGATGCCTGGTGTGACGACAGGTGTGGGTAAATAAACGCCTCTCTCAAATAAAGTCTGTTTTTTAGTGTCGGGTTGTATTTAATCTTCTAAAACCCGTCAGATCGTCTGTTTAAGCCAGTTCTATGGTGCAGATTGCACATGCTAAAGTTTTTGCAATCGTTCCCTTACTGATCACTATGACAACACAACAAGGTTCGTCATCAGGATTGAAGTGATGATGACAGTAGCGAAGTGGCAATTGGGAGAGTCGGGACTTTTTCCGGTGGGCCGGTAGTGTTTTGAGGCCGCGGATAATAGCCGGGCTTTCAGTCTTTTGTCATGCATGCACTCCCGCCACACATTGTATTTCTCACGCGGAAACACTATTTATCATATTTAAAATGTATCTGCCCGCACCGCGCTCTCTATCAAGCCCGTCTCCCCTGGAGTTCTAGTCGAGTGAGCCAATCCAAAAAAATAAAAAATAAGAAAGAGGCTACACAATAGCCAATCAGAAATAGCACTGTTGTATACATATCTGGGTAAGATTTCACACAACAACCAATAAAAAAGCATATCCTCGTTTGCTTTATTTATGCTGCCAATAATTTAAGACTGTTATTCTAACACAAACTAATTTGTTAAACACATTCAAATTATAAATAAAACATAATTTGTGGTAATCTCCTGCTGTCATGCTTGAACAATTGAATTAAAAGCCTGTCTCTTATAGATGCCTGTCTCTTTTAGACACCTGGTGTGACGATAGGTTTGGGAAAATAAAAGCCCGGGCTATTATTTGAAGTTTTACGGTAACTACAATGAATTTAATACATTTCTTTTTTTGCCCCATTAAAATATAAAGTACAATCATTTAGTTTACTGAATGTGTACAGCAGTAGCTCAAGCATTGTTGATTTCTTTTTAACAGACCTGAGAGTTGATAGCCAAAGATTTCCAACTAGATATGAGATAAGATGAGAATCCTAAATCAATTTAAGAGTTGCTTCTGTAATATGAATTTGCGGATAATCTTAATTTAAGACCTAAGATAGTAAGTGTTTGTGATAACCCGCTAAAAGTTTAAAGTTTAAATAGAAGATAATCCAGGTTTAAATGTAAAATGCAAATCCCCACTGAGTCATAAATCCCTCTTACATCTACAGTATGCTGTCAACAGAGTACAGATGATAATAAAATCATTATTACACTGAAACATTTCAGTTACTCACCCATGACAGACACTTTGAATCTCATGTATGAGATTTTTCCTCCTCTGGTGATCTTCAGTAAATAAACTCCAGAGTGTTCCTCTCTGATGTCATTGATGGTGAGATCTCCAGTCTGAGGTTTCAGCTTCAGTTTACCTCTGAATGCATCATCATATGTAATGGGGCTTTTGTTTGCAGGATTGATTTGAGCTATGAGATTTTTTCTAAATCTCCACTCTATCAGATCACCTCTCTTTATGTCTTTAACTTCAGTCTTCAGATCAACAGATTTCCCCTTATTCACCTTCAGTTCTTTTGTTTTCTCTGTAACAGCAGCAGACAGAAACACTTTTCATCCATGCCCAGCAAAGAGCACTGACAGTTAAAAAACTTTAACTTTGGGTGAAACGCTCAGCTTGTCAATGTCACTTCTCACTCAGCCATCCAATCACAGTGGAGGAGGGCCAAGACAAATATCACAACAACCAGAGCATCGTTCAACGACTGATAAACAAAGCAGAAGTATCATGGCAACCAAAGTGCTTAGCTTAAAAAAGCTGGCAAGCATCTACAGTTGGCATCCGCCTGGCATTTTTAGCTGCGTTAAAACGCTTTGGTGTACCCCTTTGAACACATTGTGAAAATCTCCACTGTAAGTTAATAGTCATAAATCACTCTTACATCTACAGTATACTGTCAACAGAGTACAGATGATCATAAAATCATTATTACACTCAAACATTTCAGTTACTCACCAGTGACAGACACAAATAATCTCCTGTCTGAGGTTTCTCCATCTCTGGTGATCTTCAGTTCATAAACTCCAGTGTGTTCCAGTCTGATGTCATTGATGTTGAGATCTCCAGTCTGATGATTCAGCTTCAGTTTATCTCTGAATAGATCATCATCACCATCATATGTACTGAAGATATTGTTGACAGGATTGATTTGAGCTATGAGAGTTTCTTTAAATCTCCACTCTATCACATCATCTCTCTTTATGTTTTTAACTTCAGCCTTCAGATTGACAGATTCTCCCTCATCCACTTTCAGTATTGCAACTGTAACAGCAGCAGACAGAAACAGAAACACAGAAATGAAATCAATTCAGGTGACTTTCATCTATTAAGTGTTTTATTTACTGATTATAAACATCAGCTCATATTCTCATAAATTAATTTCTGTTTATTAACTCAATCTTTCAGATTCTCTATCATTAAATACATATAAACACAACTATAACATCTAGATGATGAATTACATAAATCTCCTAACAGTGAAAATTTAAAATAAAGTTCTTTAAATGTAGTTTATTTATATAACAAGCAAAAAAAAACAACACATAGATTACCTAGGAAACATAAACATTTGTTATTTTCGACGAAGTTTTCAAGAGATCAGTTTAGCAACTCAGACCATAAAGAAAAAACGAAACCGGAAGTAAAGTTTGGATCCAGACGTGTATCGCATCACCGCACATGCGTCTGATGAAACCGTCTATAACATACCAATGAATGTATGATCAAATGTTAACCAAATATCTGTATTGAATGATGTACATAGTTAACACGTGTTATCTCAGTTAACCCTTTCAAAATAACAAGTAAAAGTAGTTAAATCAGGTTTAAACAGAAGATAAGTCAGAGTTAAACAGTGTGAAAATCTCCACTGTAAGTTAATAGTCATAAATCACTCTTACATCTACAGTTATGATCCTACCAGTCTGTTATAGTTATTCATAGTAGTTCATGGTCGTGTGGGTCGTGGCGGTACCCATGTTTTGTGTGACAGCACATGGCCTTTTGTTTGGGTAGTGTGCTGTCGTGTCTTGTCTCTGTCCCCTCCCCCTTGTCTCATCATTATATATTCATTATTGGTTTACTCCCCGCACCTGAGCTTCCCTCGTTATCTTGTTTAGTTTTCCCTATTTAAGGCCCCAGTGTGTCTTGTCCTGCGCTGAATCGTTTTGTATTGACCTGTGTATCTTGAACCCTTGTTCTGGTGACCGATTATCAAAGAATCAAGTCAAGTTAAGTCTAGTCTCGTGTTGTGTCTTCTGTCTTGTCAAGTCGTTGTTAAAGTTTGTCTTTCGCCCCATCATGGGCTTTTTGGTTAATAAACCACATTGAGTTCAACATTACCTGCACTTGGGTCCCGTCTCTCTGTAAACCATGACATCTACAGTATACTGTCAACAGAGTACAGATGATAATAAAACCATTATTACACTGAAACATTTCAGTTACTCACATCTGACAGACACACTGAATCTCTTGTATGAGGTTTCTCCATCTCTGATGATCTTCAGTAAATAAACTCCATCCTGTTGCCATCTGATGTCATTGATGTTGAGATCTCCAGTCTGATGATTCACCTTCAGTTTATATCTGAATTCTCCATAATCACCATAAAATTTTCTGAAGATATTGTTTGCAGGATTTATTTTAGCTATGAGAGTTTCTCCAAATCTCCACTCTATCAGATCAACTCTTTGTATGTCAGTAACTTCAGTCTTTAGAGTAACAGATTTTTCTTCATCCACTTGCAGTGTTTCTACATTATCTGTAACAGCAGCAGACAGAAAGACAGAAATGAAATCAATTTATTACTTGGTCACAACTTGTCACAACCCCCTATGCTGATAGTGATCAAAGAGTATTGTCACAACTGTTTATCCAATACAGTGGGGGTTAAAGGTGGTCTTCTGATTAAAGGTGGTCTTCTGATTGGTCAGTATTTTTTTTTATTCTTTTTTCGTGCTATTATCACGAAATTTCGTGATAGCTTTAGTAAACAATAAGGAGATCGCGCTAATTAAGCAGCCGGCACAATAGCGCAACGGGCTTAAGCCGAAAGTATACTAGGGCATCCGTGTATGCTCGCCGTCCGCTCTTTCTTTCTCCAAACTCACTGTCTCTCTCTACCTGGTGCATATTCCTCAAAACAAAACTGACACGATGACGAAAGGTCAGAAGACCAAATCATATCAAGCGAGAAAATGTTTTCCATGTTGTTACAGTAACATTTTGTTAAAGTCTTGCGATGCCCAGTTGAGATTAGCGCACAACGTGTTCGATTCGCGAACTGACTCCTTTGAACCAATTGGTATGAAAGAACGGTTGAAACAACAGATCTGTCCAACACTGATCCCACAAGACGTCACTGTCAGCAGAATCAGTCACTCATAGCACCTCAGAAATGAGAATGTAAATGTGCTTTGATAGTGTTTAGATTTGCTCTACATAACAGTCTAAACTAAACAAATAGACGTTTACTATGTTAACTTTATGATGATTAAATAATTTATTAGGTCTACCAAAGAAGATATTAAACAGGTTTAAACAGAAGATAATTCAGAGTTAAACACAGTGTGAAAATCTCCACTGTAAGTTAATAGTCATAAATCCCTCTTACATCTACAGTATACTGTCAACAGAGTAAAGATGATAATAAAATCATTATTACACTCAAACATTTCACTCACCTTTGATAGACACAAAGAATCTCTTGTCTGAGGTTTTTCCATCTCTGATGATCTTCAGTATATAAACTCCAGTGTGTTTCTGTCTAATTTCTTTGATGTTGAGATCTCCAGTCTGAGGATTCAGCTTCAGTTTATATTTGAATAGATCATCACCACCCTTATATGTATTGAAGATATTGTTTACAGGATTGATTTTAGCTATGATAGTTTTTCCAAATGTCCACTCTATCAGATCATCTCTCTTTATGTCTTTAACTTCAGTCTTCAGATCAACAGATTTCCCCTCACCCACATTCAGTTGTGTATCTGTAACAGCAGACAACAGAAACAGAAAGACAGAAATGAAATCAATTCAGGTGATTTTCATCTATTAAGTGTCTTATTTACTGATTATAAACATCAGCTCATATTCTCATAAATTAATTTCTGTTTATTAACTCAATCTTTCAGATTCTCTATCAGTATATAAATATAAACACAACTATAACATCTAACTTAGATGATGAATTTTATGAATCTACTAACAGTGAGAATTCATCTGATGGTTAAATGACTTTATATCAGTTGTTCAATATTAGTGGTAATAATTATTCAGTCAGTGTGTTTAAGTAAGCAATAAGGTACGAGAGGCTGTGCTGTATAATGAATAAGTAACGGCTGAAGGGCGTTGTTAGGCACGAGCATGGTAAGTCACTGCAACCCCTTCAGCTGTTACTTATTCACGATATAGCACTTGCCTCAAGTACATTATTGCTTTTACAAAACGGTTACCACAAAATATTAAAGTTTAAAAAATGTATTACTGCAACTTTAATGACGTTAAATCAATAAAAGCATTCTGGACGCTAGACAAAAATAGTCTCTGACCGTGAACAACAACATTCCAATGTGTAGAAATATGCATGAAAGCTTAAATAAAAACAACAAACCGTTCTCAAACTGATACGTGTGATGGCTAAGGGTGTTGCTTAGGGCACAATGATAAAATGATAGCCGTGTTTTTTGTGAATAATGCACAGCTCTTAACCAATCAGAATCAAGGATTGGAACTTACCGTTTTATAATATTTTTTACCACGGGTCTGTTGAATGCTGTATTCTGATTGGCTGAGAAATGTTCCGTGGGTATGCATTAATTTCTGATAACCGCACACCTTACTTGTCAAATGTCTTAAAAATAGGAACCAGAGCAATGTTTGTGGTAACCGTGGTATGAGAGGAATAATTGACTCCGGTCCTTTGGTGTAACTCCGCTTCGCGCCGTGCCACATTGCATCTTGGGTGTGCATTATTTTCTTATAATTCAATGGCCCGTCTTCAATTATTCCTTACATATAACATACTAATGAATCTATGATCAAATCAATGTTCAAATCAAATCAAACCAAATATCTGTATTGAATGATGTACAGAGTTAACACGTGTTATCTCAGTTAACCCTTTCAGTATGACAAGTGTAAAAGTTTTTAAAAAGTTGGTTTAAAATCAGGTTTAAACAGAAGTCAGAGTTAAACACAGTGTGAAAATCTCCACTGTAAGTTAATAGTCATAAACCACTCTTACATCTACAGTATACTGTCAACAGAGTACAGATGATCATAAAATCATTATTACACTCAAACATTTTAGATACCCACTGTAGAAAGACACTCTGAATCTCCTGTATGAT
Organism: Paramisgurnus dabryanus; assembly: GCF_030506205.2. Classification (NCBI taxonomy): domain Eukaryota; kingdom Metazoa; phylum Chordata; class Actinopteri; order Cypriniformes; family Cobitidae; genus Paramisgurnus; species Paramisgurnus dabryanus. The sequence continues at coordinate 4,985,416 of NC_133360.1, read as the reverse complement.
GTTTCTCCATCTCTGATGATCTTCAGTATATAATCTCCATTGTGTTTCCATGTGATGCTTTTGATGGTGAGATCTCCAGTCTTATGATTCAGATTCAGTTTATCTCTGAATAGACCATCATCACCATCATATGTACTGAAGATATTGTTGGCAGGATTGATTTCAGCTATGAGAGTTTCTCTAAATCCAAATCTCCACTCTATCAGATCATCTCTCTTTATGTCAGTAACTTCAGTCTTCAGATCAACAGATTTCCACTCATCCACTTTCAGTGTTTCTGTTTCACCTGTAACAGCCGACAGAAACACAAGTGTCTTATTTACTGTTTATAAACTTCAGCTCATATTCTCATACATTAATTTCTGTTTATTAACTCAATCTATATATAAACAGAAATTTATAATATATAAATATAAACACAACTATAACACCTAGAAGATGAATCTCCTAACAGTGAGAATTCATCTAATGGGACTTTAATAAAATATCAGCTGTTCAATATTGGTGGTAATAACTCACTAAATAATTAGTCAAGTGTTTAATTGTTTATATAAGATATCAGTGATGTAGATGTCAATTATAAAACCCACCAAATATCTGAAATAAAGGATGCACAAAGTTCACATCTGTTGTCACAGTTTCTGTAAAACTGTTTTACATTTGAATTATAAAAGTATAAAAGTTAGCTGCAGTTAAAATCAGGTTTAAACAGAAGTCAGAGTTAAATACAGTGTGAAAATGTGAAGTCAGTATTTGTATCTGTATTTGTAACAATCTCAAAATTATTTGTATCTGTATTTGTATTCGGATGAAACCGGAAGTGGGTGGGGCTTAAACCTGAAGTTTGTCAAATTACATGAAAATTGCATTTTAAATGCATTCTTGCTTTTTATTATAATTATCATTTAAATATCCATTAAAATGCTATTAAAAACAATAATTCAAAATGTTAATTGAAAAGACAAACATCTTGATTCCCATTACTAATAGCCTATGCATGGAAAACAAACTTCTCATTTTCAAAGCCCCATACAGCTTGTGCCTATGTGCTATGCATCACTATATTGTAGCGTTAAAATAACAAACTTGAGAGCGCAGACAGTACTGTACATCATCTTTAAGCATTCACTGTGTCTGTCAGCACATTTCCATATGTGACCCATTCTGTCTAAATGAGTGGGAGGTTTTCATAAAAAATAAGTAGCCTAAATGAACCCCTTGTCTAGCGATCCCAATACTCTAGTAATTGAACATCTAAAATGATCGTTATTTGTACGTTTTCTGAGAGGTGCACCGTCCTTCATGATTAACCTTATACTACAAAGCAGGGCCGTGCACAGACATTTTGAGGGGCAGTGGCCCAAACCAAAAAGGGGGCACGGGAGGCACAATTTATATGGTTTTAACAATATGATGTGTTATAGATTAGTATCAAATAATATAAGTGATTATAATGGAAAATAGACTTTATAACAAGATTTAGAGTGTGACAAAACTGCTTAATATTCTATATGATTTACGTGCTTAAGCTTTGAATCCATGTTTGCAATTTTGAGCAGCTTTTGCAGCCTCCCTTACAACTCTGACTTTTAAAAAAAACATTTTATTTTTATTTTTTGTTGACAAAGTGTGCCAACAACAGCAAATTTGGTGTTA
>NC_133360.1:4900800-4983560 GCF_030506205.2 Paramisgurnus dabryanus | reverse complement strand
TGGCAGCGTGTCATTGTTAGTGGTGAACAGTCAGCAGGTTTTCTGAGATGCATCGAAACCTGCACAATTCAGCAGATCTACTGCAGCACTAAACACACACAAAGTTTTTTAAAGAATTACTTAAAGAAAATCACTTACGCAGTCAAAGTTGTCGGTCATAGTAAGGATCACGTAACCCTTTCCTGCGAGGTTACTCCAGTCCACACAAATCACCTGAACAATGAGATTAAAGAAGCGGTTTGGTGTGACGCTCATTGGATTACACAAAATCAATGCATTTTACACAACCCACCTGAGAATAAAAATCAATAACAACATCACACTCCATTATTACAGACATCATCAATAATATGCTTTATTGTTTCCGTCAGGAGATAATTTATTCAGTTTTTGGGCGAAAAAAATGTTTTTTTAATTTGTATATCAGATCCTCTGTCTTCGAGTACCTGCTCAGCCTCCTGTGACACTTCTGGTTCATGAAGTTCAGTATTTGCTAGATATTCGGTTCCGCCATGAAGAAGCTCCGCCCCTTCCTCAACCTCAGTCGTGACGAGCGGAGCCCCCTGCCAGGACGTCTCTGTAAAAACCACAGGCGGCAGATCTGAGGCGGGAGAGGACGACGGGCCGGTCGTGAGATATCGCCAGTCTTCATCTTCTTTATCCAACTCAGTGGGAAACACTACCAGCTCCTCTTCCTCAGAATCCTCGTGTTGTGGTTCGTCAGGCTGCAGGGGTCCTTGGCTGGGCAGGGGCCCAACTTCTGGAGCTGTGGGTGATTGAGTGACAGCCTGGTCAGTCTCATCATCAAACCTCTCATCCTCAGAAGCAAGCGATGTGTCAGGGCCAGCTGTGTCTTCGGAGCCGTTCTGACGGGTGAGAGTGGGGGGCGTGTCTGTGGGGTGGGTGTGGTCAAGAGCAGGTGCGGTTGACAGGCCAGAGAAGGGGTTAAGGAGAAAGCCGCTGGATTCGGAATCACTCTCCCACTTCGCAGGGTTCATGGACTCCGAAGTGGGGAGGAATGAGGAGGAAGAGTTGATCAGAGGGAGGGAGGAAGATGTGGGTTCTAGGGGTGAAGGACTGTAATCTGATAAAAGAAAAAAACACAAATGTGAGAACAGCAGACAGACAGACAGACAGACAGATACTGTACAAACAGAAACTCCATAGATATATAGAGACAGACATAGACTCAATAAATTGACAGACAGACAGACATTCAGACAGATAGATAGACAGACCGATAGATTGATAGACAGACACTCCAGAGATGGACAGACAGATATAGACTCCATAGATAGAAAGACAAATAGACACTTCAGAGATGGACAGACATAGATAGATAGACAGAGAGACAGACAGACATAGACTCTATAGATAGATAAACACACATACAGACATAGACAGACATAGACAGACAGACAGATAATCAATAGATAGACAGACAGAAACTTTATAGATAGATAAACAGACAGACATAGACCCTATAGATAGGCAGACAAACATAGACTCGAGATGATAGATAGATAGATAGATAGATAGATAGATAGATAGATAGATAGATAGATAGATAGATAGATAGATAGATAGATAGATAGATAGATAGATAGATAGATAGATAGATAGATAGATAGATAGATAGACACTCCAGAGATGGACAGACATTGATAGACAGAGAGACAGACAGACAGACATAGACTCTATAGATAGATAAACAGACAGACAGACATAGACAGACAGACAGAGAATCAATAGATAGATAGACAGACAGACAGACAGACAGACAGACAGAGACTTTTTAGATAGATAAACAAACAGACATAGACTCCATAGATAGACAGACAGACATAGACTCGAGATAGATAGATAGATAGACAGACAGACAGACATAGACTCCAGAGATAGACAGAGACTTTAAAGATAGATAAACAGACAAACATAGACTCCATAGATAGACAGACAGACATAGACTCGAGATAGACAGACAGACAGACAGACATAGACTCCATAGATAGACAGAGACTTTAAAGATAGATAAACAGACAGACATAGACTCCATAGATAGACAGACAGACATAGACTTTAAAGATAGATAAACAGACAAACATAGACTCCATAGATAAACAGACAGACATAGACTCCATAGATAGACAGACAGACATAGACTTTAAAGATAGATAAACAGACAGACATAGACTCCATAGATAGACAGACAGACATAGACTCGAGATAGACAGACAGACAGACAGACAGACAGACATAGACTCCATAGATAGACAGAGACTTTAAAGATAGATAAACAGACAAACATGGACTCCATAGACAGACAGACAGACAGACAGACAGACAGAACTGTATATTTGGTGGATGCAGTATGTCGAGTACAGTACAGATTTTTATCAGCTGCACTGCAGTATTGCAGTTGCATCAGTAAGCAGAGATTTTTACATCAAACAAACACACACACACACACACACACACACACACACACTATTGTCTACTGTCAGCAGGGAAGACACAGTGAATAATATATTTAATACTTTCTCAAGATAAATATAAGACGGATGTCATTAGTTGCGTACCGGAGACTGGATGACAGGCTTTTGCACACTCCTCCAGTGTCAGAAAGTTATTGCCGTTCTCTTCACAACCTCCAAACATGAACTTCTTACACATGTTTGCCGCGGGGTTGAAGTGCCAGCGAGTTAAAGCAGCACGACACGGTCCCACCTTCTTAGGCAATAGACAGCGCTCTGAAGACATGAAACACATGCATCCAATATAACATAAGATATAACAGTTAAAGATTTCTTCTGAACACTGATCTTCAACAACACTGGTACTGGAGTTTAACAAAGTCGCATGTGCAGAGATTTCCATGCGATTACTAATAAAGTGTCTGAAAACTGGAAACTATTGTAGACAACTAAACCACAACCAACTCCACCACTACTATTTGCATTGTTATTATATACACAGTTAGAACCAATATATCAAATGCATTCATTAATGCAGAATAAATTAGACAAACAGACACACAAATAAAACACACAGAAAACAGACAGACAGAAAAGAACCAGGCAGAAAGACAGACAGACCGAAACACAGACAGACACAGAGAAAGACAGAGATACAAAAATACAGACAGACAAAAATAGACAAAAACAGGTAGGAAGACAGATGAAAAGACAGAAAGACAGACAAAAATAGACAGAAAAGATCGACATAAACACAGATATGCAGGTTGAGAGACAGATAGAAAGACAGACAGTAAGACAGGCAGAGAGAAAAACAGACAGGCATACAAAAATACAGACAGACAAAAATAGACAAAAACAGGTAGGAAGACAGACGAAAAGACAGAAAGACAGACAGACAGACAATAAATAGACAAAAAAAGACAGGCAGGCTGAGAGACAGATAGAAAGGTAGGCGGACAAAAAAAAAGAAAAACAGACACCCAGACAGTAAGAAAGGTGGATAGACACAGAAAAAACAGACAGGCAAAGAGAAAGACAGGCCAACAGACAAGACATAAAACAGTGCAGAAAGACAGACAGACAAAAAAGATAGACAGAAACACAAACAGGCAGGCTGAGAGACAGATAGAAAGACAAGCGGACCAAAAAAGAGAAAAACAAAGACAGACAGATAGACAAAACGACAGACAGACAAAACAACAGACAGAAACCAAAACAGTAAGACAGGCGGACAGACACGAGAAAGACAGACATGCAGAGAGAAAGACAGGCCAACAGACAGACATATATAAAAAAAGATAGACAAGAAACACAAACAGGCTGAGAGACAGATAGAAAGACAGGCAGACAAAAAAGAGAAAAACAATGACAGACAGATAGACAAAATAAAAGACAGAAACCCAGACAGTAAGACAGGTGGACAGAGACAGAGAAAGACAGACAGGCCAACAGACAGACATACAACAATGCAGAAAAAGTGACAGACAGACAGAAAGATAGAAACACAAACAGGCAGGCTGAGAGACAGATAGAAAGACAGGCAGACAAAAAAGAGAAAAACAAAGACAGACCAATAGACAAAACGACAGACAAAATAAAAGACAGAAACCGAGACAGTAAGACAGACGGACAAACACAGAGAAAGACAGACCAGCAGAGAGAAAAACAGGCTAAAAGACAGACATATAGGAATAAAGAAAGACAGACAGACAGACAGACAGACAAAAAGATAGATAGAAACACAAACAGGCAGGCTGAGAGACAGACAGACAAAGACAAGCAGTCAAAAAAAATAAAGACAGGCAGGCAGACAGACCAAAAAAATAGGCATACAGACAGACAGATCCTCTAGAAAGACAGGCAGACAATCAAAAACATATGGAGACAGAAATACAACCAGACAGAAAGACAAAAGCAGGCAGACAATAAAACAGACAGGCATACAAAAATACAAACAGAGAGAGAGAAACACAGACAAGGCAGGCAGAAAGACAGACAGACAAAAAAGAGAAAAACAAAGACAGACAGACAGACAGAGACATAAAATCGGCAGGAAGACGGACACACAATTATACAAAAAAGAGCAGACAGTTGAAAAGATGGGCAGACACAAAGACAGGTAGACAGACAGATAAAAACACACACAGGAACAAGAAAGTCAGAACAAAGATGGCAGACAGACAGACAGACAGATAGACAGAAATGCACACACACAGTAAGACAGGCATGAAGACACAGAAAGCTATACAGACAGAAGTGTCTTTCTCTATTTCTTATACACAACAGGTCAATGCAGTAGAAGAACGGTGAGCAGGTGAACTAAAAATAAGTGCTGTTCTCAGGCACAATAAATCCCAGGTGTTATTGTGTTGTAGAGAGTTGTGTAGTTATTTCTCAGATACAGAGACCGCTGATACACAATCACTGCTGATGAACGGACAGAAGACACGTCCACCGAACCGCTTAAAACGCTCATCAATGAAACAGTGTTAAAACACACAGGGGGACGGCAGGTGTCGAGGAGATGACGCACGATAACACTTAGAGCTGTTATTATTCGCACCACTTTACACGTCTAACTGCTGTTTTGACAATCACGGACATTTTTGCAGGAGAAAAGACCGCCAAGACCATTTGTGCTAACTACAGCTGAGTCACACCGACCCAATCTCTTCAAAACTACAATTCAGATCACACAAACACAAGAAAAGATCTAGAAACATGTATAGATGATGCATTTAACATAAAACATGAAGTTTTTGTCTAATGCTAGTACACACCAAACGAGTGGCATCGTGTTACTCGCTCTAGATTATTCGCGGGATTTAACTTTGTGTCATGCAAATTTTTCGCGCGAGTTGAATATTTTCAACTTCGGCGAAGACGCTTGAGGCGCGTAGCCCGTGTTTCGCGAAAAACGCACCGCCCATATCACATCATTCGCATAGCCCCACCCGAGGACGCGTCTGATCGCATCTTTGCATTGACTTTGTATGTAATCTACTCGCGCAAATCGTTGAACTCGCATCTGGTGTGAACCCACAGTAATGCTACGTACACACCAAACACGGGGCATCGCGCTACTCGCTCTAAGATTACTCACGGGATTTAACTTTGTGTCATGCAAATTTTTCGCTCGAGTTTAATATTTTCAACTTGGGCGAAGAGGCGTTTTAGGCGGACAGCATGTGTTTTCGCGGCAAACGCGCCGCACATATCGCGTTATTCGCATCGGCCCACGAGAGGATGCGTCTGATCGTGTCTTTGCATTGACTTTGTATGTAATCTACTCGCGCAAATCGTTGAACTCGCATCTGGTGTGAACCCACAGTAATGCTACGTACACACCAAACACGGGGCATCGCGTTACTCGCTCTAGATTACTCACGGGATTTAACTTTGTGTCATGCAAATTTTTCGCTCGAGTTTAATATTTTCAACTTGGGCGAAGAGGCGTTTGAGGCGAACAGCATGTGTTTTCGCGGCAAACGCCCCGCACATATTGCGTTATTCGCATCGGCCCACGAGAGGATGCGTCTGATCGCGTCTTTGCATTGACTTTGTATGTAATCTACTCGTGCAAATTGTTGAACTTGCATCTGGTGTTAACCCACAGTTATGCTACGTACACACCAAACACGGGGCATCGCGTTACTCGCTCTAGATTACTTACGGGATTTAACTTTGTCATGGAAATTTTTCGCTCGAGTTGAATATTTTCATGGCAAACACGCCACCCATATCTCGTCATTCGCATCCCCACACGCAAGGACTTGTCTGCGCGTTTTAGCACTGACTTTGTATATAATCTACTCGCGCAAATTGTTGAACTCGCATCTTGTGTGAACCCACAGTTAGAGTCCACTCACCGCTCATGGCATCCGGGTCAGAACCGGCCTCTTTGGTCTCGGTTTGTGACTCCCACCGCTGGACGCTCTTGGTGTCCTCAGTGTCCTCGCTGAAGAACCCCGAGCTCTCTTGTGAAGTCTCTGTGAATCCAGGTTTCCGAGAGACCTCCTCATGCCCCTCAAAACCAATGGGAATGTCCAGAACTGGCCCGTGAGACCGGAGAGGACTTGGAAGGAGTCCTGGACCAGCATTCAGACCCTCAGCAGAGACCAGAACCATGAGAACAGAACCTGAATTAAAGAAACACTGATGGCTTTGTATTCATGACAGCAACATGAATCATCCATTTGGATCTCTTTTTGCACAATCGGGTCACCAGGGGATTAGTATTGGCACTAGACTAGTGACAAATGGGGTAATATTTGAACTACAAGAACCAAGAGTTTTTAAGCCAGATTTCCAAGTCTTATTTTGTGTTATTGGTGGATTTATTTAATGTGAAATATTCTCTAGCGAGGCACGGTTTAATTAAACAGACCTGTAGCTCGATGACTCTCGTGTTATATTTAGCAAGACTTTAATTGTGCAAAAAATAACTTTCAGCTCTCATTTATGAATCGAACAGATTCGTTTTCTGGAAATGTTTTAATGGTTTTAGAAATTAATGGTGACTGGTCACCTTAAAGGCATAGTTTGCCGAAAAATAAAAATTCTGTCATTATTTACTCACCCTGACGTTTTTTCATACTTGCATAAATTTCTCTGTTCTGCTTAACACAAATAAAGATATTTTGAAAAATGTTTGTAACCAAGCAGATCTGGGGCACCCTTGACTTCCATGGAAAACATGCTATGTAAGCAGTGGCGGCTGGTGACTGCTCTTCCGAGGGGCGCAAATTCAAAATATGTGTTCGGAGTATGCGTGTTGCTCATGTTTTCAAAATATGTGTTTGTTGCTTCATGTGAACCATGTGTATCACGTGTCTTGTCAAAATAAGTGCCTGCTGCACGTGTCAAAACCGTTTATGATAAAAGGGCCGCTCACATTCACAAAATACACGCAAGACACTCCCTAAAAGTAAAATTTGATTACGCATAAGATTATACGAGTATCTGGCAAACGCGAGCGTCTCTTTTATCATAAACCCTTTAGACGCGTCTGCAGCAGGCACTTATTTTGACAAGATGCATGATGCACATAGGTTCACTCGATGCGCAGAACACATATTTTGAAATGATAAACCACACACATGACGGGCTACATACATGTTGTGACGACCTTCGCATTGTGCGCCCTCGAAAAAAGAAGTCACCACTGTATGTAAGTGAATGGTGCCCCAGATCTGTTTGGGTATAAAATATCTTCATTTGTGTTCAGCAGAACAAAGAAATTTATAAAAGCTTATGAAGCTTATGAAAGCCTCAATGTTTCTTATTTCAAGTCTTCTCAATCTTATTTTGTATCTGCAGGGCCTCTGTTAAGAGCAAACAAAAAATGAATTCGCTGGCGGTCAGTCGTCTGTCTCCGAGGACACACTTGGCTTTCAGCCCCAGATGCTCCTTAAGTTTGACACGAGTCTGACGGGACATTCATCATAAAAGCTTTTATCGTGGCTATGCGGCAGCAAACCTGTATGAGATCTTTGCAGTTGAGAAAACGAGATAAAACTGAAAATTTAGTTTGTCTATAAACCCGAAGGCACATTATTTCACATTGTGAATTTCAAATACTTGCAGTGAGAAACATCAACAAGGGGAAAATATCTTGGCACAGAAATTAAACTCGATCTCTTTTTATTCAGAGTAATGAAATCTATTTAATTATGCTTATTTAAAATTTAATGTGTTCACAGGGACAATTTAGTTTCATCGGATATTAAATGACAAGAAATGACTAATTTTTCCCATTTGCAAGATAAAAAAAATGGAGCGGATATCTAAGAATATCTAAGAAATCATATTATATTTTGCATAAAGACAAAAAATGTCAATGAAGCTGATGTTTATCACAACCATTCTTTTAAAATGACTATACTCAAAAATTTTAATCTGCATAAATTTGCCATCTTTTCAATTCTGGTACAATATTAGACATATATACAGCCTCAACCTACTTCTGTGTGACTGATCTGGGTTCAGTCTTAATGCAAAGTTCATTCATCTGCTCACTCAGAAACGTCACAATCATTCAACATCCAGATCTGCCTAAATCAGCTATTGTACTATGATCAATAGCCTGTTTCAAGACAATGACGTTGTGACTGATTCATGAAATATTTGAAAGATGCATTGACAAAAATTGCAATGACAACGCACTATAATGTTATTTATTTATCTATTGTGTTATTTAGCATTGCCCGGTCTTCACATCACAAACACACAGCTAAACTAAAGCAGGACGACTTCTGTAGTTTCTCTATAAACTGGTTCACAGTTCCCAACCCTACAAATCATAAATCCTCAAAGTAAGTGTCTCCATAAGGAAACTGCCCCAATTTAAAGCAGGATCATCAGCAATGCACAGTTTTAGGCGTCCTAACATGACCTCTCCATTGTCTCGTGCTTGTTGAAGATTATACCACAACTCGAACTCAGTGTTAATTTTAATGGGCGTCTGGGTCGTGCCAACTCATATTGCAGCAGCGCAGGTGGGTGTAGATGGCACGGTTTGCAATAGAAAGCAGATTTATAGTTTCCAGATTGGCAATAGGCCCGCAGTGTCTGTGATTGCTACAGAGGGAATGAGTACTGAATGAACCTAACTTATATGTTGGGTTGTTTTAATCCATGGTTGGGTCAAATATAGACATCTTACAGTTTACTTTTACCCAACTATTGGGTTTGTCCATATCAATCTTATTTAACAAGACTTTGATATATAACAACAGTATGAAATGATTACTATATGTCTGAAGTATGGCATCAATATCTAAAATACCTTCAAAGAGAGGTATTAGCATAACAAAAAAATTTATTTCAATTGTGTGGTGTTTAATTGAACCTAATAGCATCCAAAATTATGCGTTTTTGAAGTGAAAATGGTTTCAAATTTGCATAATGTGCTGCTATAAGTCGTCCAAACAAATCTGACCCGTCACTGTTGTGTCTGCCCGTCATTCTGTCTCGACACAACGCAGTGACCCGCACAATCTGTCATGCACAAACATAAGCGCGCGCGCGCACGCCTCGATGCGCGTCTTCCATATGTATAACAGGTGCACATGATCTTTTCTCAGTGATGGTGAATGTGTGCGTATCGGACCACATCGGATCTCTGTATGGGGATGAAAAGGGGCGTGTGCTGATCCATTTACACAACACAAACACGAGCCGCAAATACTGCGTGATCGAACAAAACGCGCGCAACATCATACACCCAAAACGATTAAATGCATCAATTTTACCTTATATACACATTACTATCTTTTGTGTTTACTGTATCATATATTAACATATTTTGCAAACAATAAAAGCTAGTGATGCATCTTTGGATATCTGAACCAAAGATTAAAACATAAATGAAACATGAAATATAACGCATACTAAAATACAATTTTAGCTTTACAAAACCCCTGACGAATAAGAGACAAATAAAAACAGATAAACTCACCGATCAAGAGACAGTGTAATGATTCAGTCATGTCTGCAGTTTTACAGATGATCGCAGCGAGAATCAAGCGCGTGTCTTTCAGCTCATATGTGACTTATTGACCTCAATGCGCGACACCGACAAAAGACGCAGTAACACAAATTAATCATCGGAATCAAACAAATAAATAAAGCTCAATTTTGTAAACTACTGAATAGATGAGGCTCGAAAACAAAGCAGAGATGAAAGTGCGCGCAGTTTCGGCTGCAGTCAATGAATTTGCAGTGAAATATTGAAGATTTTAGAGGCTTTGATTCCTGGCGCAGTGACTGCAGGGACCCGAGGTCCTAAACACCGCCGGTATCAGATCAGATCGGTCAGATATGACCCCTCCTCCTATTAGCGACGCCACAAAATTACACGCATGCGTTACCATGTTTAACTGTTTAGCAAAAGCAAGTATGGGACTACTACAACATTATGAGGTAAAAAATCTACATTTTCCACAATCAATAAATAAGCTACTAAATTATTTTTGCAACCCTTACGAACATTAAGGTTTTATTATAATATAAACACAAGCTGTGTTTGTGCTCACAGAATTGCAATACTTTGAGATTAGCTTTAAATTAAATTAAATTAAAACATATATTTTTGCCTATTCACTAAAAAATTAAGAAAGACATAAAACACGAAAATATAAATTATATCTTTTTTTATTAATAAGCTCTGGTCAGATATCCTACTGTAGTAGCCAGATAGGTGTTAAGTTTAAAATGCTTAAACTAATTCTGTATACCTGTGTTGTTTCCTCATGTCACCATTTGTAACACAGTGGTCTTAAGAGATTCATTTCGTCTACTTTATGTCCCTACATGTAGCGGAATGACAATTAAAGCTCACCTGACTTGGTTTAGGGGGCAGTACCCCCTGGTCCCCACAATCTCCATATGGTAGTCAAGAAACCAGGGTTGCCAAGTCTGTGGAATTGGGCTACTTGAACAATGTTGCAGCATGCTGTTTTTTTTCTCGAGTTGAAACAACCACAATAATGTAATATTTAGCCTCGGGAATGAGAATTTTAGCAGATGAAACCTGACAAAAAAGCCAGAACAAGATTTTTACCGAAGGCCTCCTCCTCAAAACACAATTGGGCTAGTTTTGAGTAGCAATTATGTGGGTTTTGCTCAATTATATGTGCACATTCTGCAAGAGTGAGGCCTTGCTTTCGCGGCTTTACTTCCTGCTCACTACTACGCAGGACTGGTCACGAAATCGCTACTGCGCAGACTCAAGACCAAAGAGGTCAGCGCTGTATCGGGACACTGGTGGCTTGACTTTTCACCAATGGAAGAGGGCGAACCGCCATCGTCCATCTTTTTTACAGTCTATGGTTTTGCTGTGAAAATCTGGCATCCAATTACACTGTAAAAAAAAAATCTGGTTCCACGTAAAAAAAATATTGTCAACTCAACAATTCAAAAAAGTTGGGTGAAATATTGTGCCAACTAATATTCTTAGGTTAAACTCCATTCACGGCAACCTGGGTAACTGAATTGAACCAACTTTTTCTTTTTTACAGTGTAGTAAGTAAACATGTTTTTGGCAGATTGACAACTTGTTGCATTATCATTGTTTTACTACAAATATTGTGGTTAAATTATGGTTGCTATAGTGTGACAACAGCAAACATGTGGTTGCAACTGATTAATACAAATACCATATTCAAACAATACGGCTATTGTAGTAAAACCATGGATAATTTTCATGAGAGAATTATGTAATTAAAGGTTTTATCACATAGTTTGGAAAGCTCTTCAAAGCGTAAAATTAATTTATTAGTAAAGTCGCTAGTAAATTTTTGTGGCCCAAAGCAACATAATACGCCTACACAGATCCGACAAATGGCAAGATTATAATTCAGAATTAATATATTTGTCGGCATTTGATTTATTCGTCAGATCACTGCGAATCGGCAAAACGGATAAACAAGAATTCCTTTACATCACAAAACTTTAGTTTATTATTCAGAACAGAAATATTACAAAATAGAAATTTAATTTTTTACAACATCTAAATAATGCAAACTACTGCATAACAGACACCAAAGCAGGTTCAAGAACTATGTCTTGTCATAGGACAGCCGACCACTACAACCGTACTACTACGGTAATGAGTTCATGAGCGGTCAAAACAATTCAAATGTTAAAGTTGGTCCAGTAACCAGATCATGGTTTTATATATACAAGTCTAGGAAATTCTAGACAACTTCATCGGTTTGCGAACAATTTCAGAAGCACTGGCCTAAAACTGCTGAACAATGAGCTTTTTCTTGACATCATGGGAGAATTTGTTTGAGCGGAAAACGTCGCTGTCGTAAAACACGGACAGGTTGTGAATGTTAATCTGTCGGGCCTGAAAAGAAAAAAGGGATGAATTACACACATTTCTGTAAATTTGGTGTCAAAAATGTTTTTTACACTTAAACATCACTGTTTTTTACCTTATCCACCAGATCCTTTTCTGGAATCTCAATGGTGTCCTGCTGGGCTCCGTAACGATTGCGCTGATACGCGACCTGCTCTGAAACCAGCTGTTTTAAAATAAACAGCAGCAGCTCATTGTTGTCCCTCCTAAATGCCAGATAACGTGCAAACGTCTGTGGAAATACAAATGCAAATGCTTGGTTAGCAACCAAACTATGACTGGAATTAACCTTAGTGTAAAAAAATTTAATAACCGTATACTTCATCCATCACTCACCTTTCTCATACTCCTCATTACGCTAAACTTCTGCGTGTCGATGAAGCTTTCCAGCATCACACGAATGGCCATATTGACGTCATCCTCCAGCACGTAGTCCCGCAGGTGCATGCGGGCGTGTGCCTCCGCCATGCGGATCATGGACTCGATGTGTCGCACGGTAATCGGTATACTACCTGTAGCCTGATAGCAAACAGATAAAAGGTTATGAACACAAACTACACAACATACTTTGGACGAGTCAGGTCAATAAAATTTCTCACCATGGACTCTTTTCGAAGGTCACTGTAAATTCGGGCCACCTTGTCCTGGTCCATCTGATTGAGTTTCGGTCTCACACGTTCTTTGGAGTACATGATGTACTTCCTGAGCAGCTCCTGAGGGATGGGCGGAACATCTGTGGTGTTGGGAAGCACCACTTCCTCCAGACCGGCCACGCCCCCTTCTTTGTTGCTTGGGTGATGTTTTATGTGACTGCCCACCACAAAGCGTGCCAGCATTTCATCCTACATGTTGAAATGTAAGAGTTAGCATTACTGACTGATAAAACGCTTTAGATACGCAGGTGTTTGACAAGACTCACCTGCACAGGATCGACCGTGTCTCTCACAATGCATAAAATATCGAATCGAGAAACAATGGGCTCCGTCAGGTCCACATTTTCAGAGAATGTGAGTGACGGATCGTATCGCCCACCTTAAAAAAAAAGATGTTTAATTTAGAAAATTCAGCTATAAAAACATTTGTTAATGTAGATGAAGGAAATTCAAAACTTGTGGTGCACACGATCACAAACATTCACTCTTAAACGCACCAATAGGATTGGCAGCAGCGATGACAGTGCAGCGAGCCTGAAGTGATGTCACTATCCCGGCTTTAGAAATGGAGATGCTCTGCTGCTCCATGGCTTCATGGATGCTGGTCCTGTCTTGGTCATTCATCTACAGAAAAAACAATAACAAAATTAAGATTGATGCAGACGCCAACATACGGAGTAGCTAACATAGTTGTGCTACGATGACAATTTTTTTATTTAATAAAAACAATTCAGAAATATCCCAACCTTATCAAACTCATCGATGAGACACACTCCTCTGTCTGCAAGCACCAGAGCTCCAGCCTCCAGTGTCCACTCTCGGGTCACCGGGTGACGCTGGACATAAGCAGTTAAACCCACGGCGGAGGCGCCCTGACCCGTGGTGAAAACCGCCCGGCTCGCCACCTTCTCCACGTACTTCAGGAACTGAGACTTTGCTGTGCCGGGATCTCCACACAGGAGCACGTTGATGTCTCCACGCACTTTGTGCTTTCCACCTGTAGAGTCAAACAAATATGAATTCATCATTCTTGCTTGCATCAGTAAAAGACATCGCAATGCTAGCGTTCAGTACCTGGATTCTTGGGCTCGCCGCCGAACAAAGCAAGCGCCAGACCACGTTTAATGTCCTCGTGTCCGTAGATAGACGGACCAATACTGGCGAAAATCTACAATAGGAAAGTGGAAATTTTACAGCCATCTTACATTTAGTGTCCTATACGTGTGAGTTTTGTGACCATCACTTACTCTTTCACCAATGCGCTCATCTTTGGATAAAGCTACAATGGCCTTGATATCTTCATCGGTGAGCTCCGCCACGGCTACGCCTTCATCCTTACGTGCAATGTGATTGGCCATGATCACTGTGGCGAATACGGGGAAGCCGTTGGCCATGTTGAGAGAGCCATCGTAATTGTTGTGGTAGATTCCGGTAAGCTCCTAGAAAACAAACAATTATGAACATTTTATATATTTTACATGTTGAGTATATTTAATACAATATTATGTGAAGTATGAAATAATTCTTTAAATAAAGAAAAAATTCACGCTTTTTTAGGTGTAAACTAGGGATGCGCGATACAATATTTCTGTGCGCATACAGATATTCGTTTACTTCTTAAATTTTAGTAGTGCAAAGCGTACAAACTGCAAATCTGATAATCGGCTGTTTTTAAACAACCGGCTGATGTCCAAAAGGGGGGAAAAAATTTGTTATCTGCCGATAACAATTATAGGCCGATATATCGGTGCATCACTTGTATGAACTGAAATATTACTGTCCTTTCTTAGGGGGCGTGCACACTAAAACTTTTACACTCGCGGCCGACGCATGTTTTCAATTGTTTCCAATGGAAGCTCTGCGTTTTCCAAATAAGCCCAGCAGCTAGCGTTTTTTTTCCGCGCTGAAAGCCGGCGCTCAATGATTTTTTCGTGGTCAGTCGGAGTGTCGAGAGTTGAAAAAGATTCAGAAAAGGATCAAAAGTTGTGTTCGTCAATGTCAGTTCTAACACGCCCGTCCAATCGCAGCGGAGGAGGGGCGGGACAAGTTTCACAACAACCAACCGGCTCACAGCTCAAGTATCACAGCTACCAATGCGCTCAGGTGAAAAGAGCTGGCATTCGACGTCTTCCAGGTGTTTTCAGACGCATTTAAAAGTTTTGGTGTGCACACCCCCTTACCATATTATTATAGTATTACTTGGCAGTGTTAACTTACAATTTCATCACCAGGTTTGCATGTATCCACTAAATCTGCAAGCAAGATGGCATCTTTAGATCGAGGTAGACGTCCCGCTGCTACTTTCCCAGGACTCTCCTGTATCGTGATGCGCTGATAGTTCTGGTACACAGTCTGAAAGACAAAACAATTGGTTAACACCACAGGAAACAAACAGATGATTCAGAAATTTGTACTTTTTTTTTCGGTGCTTGTTCATTTATGTATCTAAACAAGCAGATTTTTTTAAAGTAAGTTTTAGTTTAGGTTCTCAAACTTGTTTTTTAAAACACTTAGCATAAATTACATGTAATTAAATCTCAGAAAAATAAGGCTACTTACCAACAGCACAACATTGTATAATTTTTGTTTTGTTTAATCCAAATATTAAGTTTTGTTATAAGAATTTTTTCATAAATATCCTTTAAAGGACCATAAAACAGGGGGCCGCAGGCCAAAAAAAGTTTGAGAACCAAAGTCTACGGCATATCACGCACCTGTTCCATGTTGATATCAAATGGACCGAGAGACTGACACTCAGGACAGGAGCCCGGCTTCACTTCCTGGTTCTGGGACTGGAAGAACGGACCCAAGATGAAGCTACACTTGTTACAGTTGTACTTCACCATACCGAGCTGTGGCAGAACTCCAGTACAGCAGGTCACCACACCGCTGGTGCGAATCAACTGATTCAAGTGAAGCTGCCTGAAAAACAAACAAATGAAATTAACTAAAATTAGCTGTCTAAACTAGTTGTGTACTACAATCCCAAGAGGAGTGTAACCGGTCGCACCTGAGCGATCGAAGTTCCTCCACCAGCGGCAGGTTTCCAATCCGCACGTGGATTTCGTGTACGATTCTGTCGTATTTGGGATACATAGCCAGCACGACTTCTTTCGCCGCCTCGTCGAATATCTTCAGCATTTCTGCAGGTGCTTCTGGCAGGAAATAAGCCAGGACGTGCTCTCTAGATGCCAACTCCTCATAGTTCACCAACAAGCTCTCCTTATTTTCTATAAACGCAGTAAAATATTATGTAAGTATATAAAAAACACAATCCACAGTCATGGTTAAGTGTGTTTTTTGCTCACCTTTGCACATGTCACTAACGCGCTCCTTAAAGACATTGTGTCCGTGCACGTCCACGTGTGTGCGCAGGAAGTTCTTGAAGCGGTGATAGATCTCCAGTCGTGGGGCGGCCATAGACACCCATTCTCTGACCGTGTGACCCTTCATGTCCTCCAGGTTCTCTATGCTTTCGATCATCTCTTCGTCTTCACCCTCCGCCATGATCCCTTCGGCCGCCCTCTCAGCTTGGCGGCGAAGTCTCTTACTGGGCCGCTCGTCATCTTCGTCTTCACTGTCTGTCCGTCAATCACAAGAAAACATGCATTATTTTTTCTACACTATTGTACTAGGATATATGAAAATAAATAAATTCAGCACCCACCATAAAGCAGACCACGTCCGATGCGACCCATGCCCTGATCTCGGTCTCGTCGTCTCATGGCCTCTTCTGCCGCCGCCCGAGCCCCTGGAGAGAGCTCACTGAGATCTTCTTCAAAATCCAGGCCTTCCTCTTCATAACGGTCCAGCTCTGGGATAACACGGTAGTCTCTGAAAATAAAAATATAACTCATTATATAGAAGTCATAAAATGGCAGTGTAAACATAATACAATACACCTCAGATCCACGCTCACCTCTCCATCCCATCTCCGATCAGCTCCTCTCCATCTCCATCTTCCTCCTCATCGGGAATTGTATCTCCCAAAATTCCCTCAGACTCATCCTCAAACGGTGGCAGGTCTCTGCCGGGACTCGAGGTCAGATCGCCCCGCCTGGAGGTGCGAGTGGGGCTGGTGGCCATGTGAAACGACTCTGATGAATCCTGTGGGCGAGTTAAAACAGAGTCACTTTAATGTCATACGTCACTGTGACGTCATCACACATGCATCCTTCACACATGAACAATGTTTTCAAGCCTGTGCACAGAGCATACGCTGTATAAAACATGCAAAAATGATATTGTACACGCTAAACTGCCACAATATTACATATATGCAGATTTTCTAGTAACTTGCTATGACGTAAATACAAGCTAACTTGCAAATGCAACATCTGAACAAAAGAAAGTTTCCCACGTGGGACAGTCAAGCATTATTATTTAAAATAATACAACAGCATAATACAAAATAATCGAATTACACTTCATAAACATTTGAAACGGATAATTGTGGGAGGAAATATAAACAAAGGCTTGACATTTCATGCTGTTGGGACTGTTTTTAATATACTTTTGTGTTCTAGTATTTCAAAAGTCTTTGAAAGTGACTTCAATACTACAATATGATCAAATAAAATAGAGATCATGTCAAAAAAGCTAAAGTTTCATCAATATAGTGCAACACAACTAGTCGATCTTCCTACTAAACAATAACCTGACCACAAACTTTTCACAAAGAATATAGATACTACAGAAACACTATTACTCATGTTCACCATATACGTATTATTCAAATAAATGATATACATATAAATATATAAATTCACTTACAGCCATTGTTTTACGTCCGCGTTGAACAGGAGCTCGCCTCGCGACTGGTTTTTCCCGGGAGCACTGAGTTTTCGCGCGAAACGCGACACGTGACCACAAAGCGCGCGAAACCTCTTCAACGTAACATGGCAACGTGCTGCTATTGGTCCTGTGACATGAACGTCACTACGGACGGCACAGCCATTGGCTAGGCTCTTAAAATGGGCGGATCACTGCTCTAAAAAACACACAGGCTAAAACAGTGTCCAAAATATGTTCCTATACCCTTAAATAGAGCACTATTTTTTAGTGATGTCCGAAATTAGTGGACAATTTCGAGTGCACTTATTTAATCCCATAATGAAACCATTGTACACTGACTAAACGGCTGGCCGCTACCTCTTCACTGAGGCGCGTGCAAAATGAACTTCCGCGTCTTGTCACAAGATGGCGCCAAAAGCGCTTCCGCCGCTTAATGTCTCACACATTCGTTCACTCACTTATTCAAGTGGACTATATTATGATATACGCCTTCCAATTAATATAACTATGGCATAATTAAAACGCATAATCTTGATCTTGTTTAAAAGAAGACACTTTAAAGTGTTTTACAGGAGGTGAAAATATTAAATAAAATGTTTTATTTAAGTGTACATTTGTTGTAATAAATAAAAATAATGCAATAAAGATTTTTTTTATAAATAAAATTATCACAAAAAATAGGTTTGTCTTTTGCTTTTAGGGGTTTTACCAACAACGGCCACTAGGTGTCAATGGTTTGTCTTGTCATGTCACAAATTAATAAATTACTGTCGCTGCATTATTATTAATGCTAAAAGGTTCTGAAATATGAAAACGATATTCTTAGCCAGTATTTTTTCTGTTATGTCTACTTTTGTATGTATATAATGTAGAACAGCAGCACAATGACATGCTTACATTTGTAATGTAAATATGTTAAATAGAAGCTCCTGTAATATAACTATTATTAATACTACATCCTCAAACATTTAAAAATGAATTAAAGGCAATGTGATGCGACATTATTGTGTTCAATAAGAATTAGGCATGAAACAAACTTAAAGTTAGCACTAACACATTTAATGAATCTTATACAACAATAATTTCATGATTTCAGTTTATACAATATGTAGTTATTACAATATAAATTTAAACGTTTCTAGTGTGTTTAAAGTGTAAACGTCCATGTTGAGTTTCAAGTACCTTTCAGAATCACATACAAAATGGGAATGGTCACAGCACACACTGCACACGTTATGACTGTACTATACACACTCGTCTTGCTAATCTGAGCTTCCAGTCTTTTCTCAGCTTGATCCAGGCCCTGGATGACCATCTCCGTATCGCACACTAACAGCTGTGTATCGCGGGTTTGAATGACCGGCCTCTCTGCGGGACGAGACTGTAAGGTGGTCTTCACGGCCCGTAGCTCCGTCTCGACCTTTCCGACGTTCTCCTCCAGCTGTTGCAGCTGAGGTCGGAGGCTCTCCATGAACACGTGAGCTCTTTGGCTGTGCTGAAGGATCTGTTTGATCGCTTTATCACTTGATGCGATCAGTGGGGCTATGACTTGATCTCTTGGTGAGACCAACGCCGACTTGACTGCTTTCACATCTTCTACGTCACCTTTAACAGCCATCCTGAGTGAGTCAATGAGGTCGCTGAGTTCATCTTGTTGGGATTTGTACATGCTGGCTTGGACCTTCATAACGTCCTGAAGACTCGCCGGTCCTTTCTGGGCTTCCAGCAACAAGTTCTTGAGTTCCTGCAAACGTACCCTGTTTATGTAAGTGGAGCCCATCACCCCGATGACAGCGCCTAGCACTGAGCCAATGACAGACCAGTTTTTGGTGCGTTCGGCCCGCGTCCTTTCTTTCTCGTGGCTTTCGCGCACAGCGGCGGAGAACAGGGCAAACTTTTCTCGTTCGCTTTCTTCTGCATTCTCATAGGCTGTTTTGAGTCGCCGCTCCTCCTGTTAACACCAACGATTAGTTCATAATTTTAAATATATTTTTTTCTTTCTTTACTAGTTGTTGTACACCTCACCTGTAGTAGCTTATGCTCCTGTGTGGCTAACTCCAGATAATGTGCTTCTTCTCGCGACACGCGGTCCAGACGATCCCTCACCTCCTTTAACCGAACCTGCAGGGCCTCCAGGCTAACGTGAGCTTCTCTGACGATTCCTCTGGCGATCATGAAGCCCTTCTCACCCTAAACGTAAAATAATATCCAGATTATAAAGACATATAAAGTACACTAGTCACAACTATGTCACATCCACCATTGGTTACCTCAGTGACTTTGGACTGAGCATCTCTGACTTCATTAAGCCCGACAAACTCTTCGTATTTCTCCCACCAGCTGTTGACAGTCACCGTTGCGGCTCTGACAGTTTTCCGGCCCCAGTGTCGGCCCAGCTCACCTGCATACGTTAAAGCAGACGCTGTTCGCTCCTTAACCGCTGTCATTTTACTGGGCTCATCTTTCGGGTTTTGCTGCTGGGTGCAGTAGGTTCTGCAAAGGTTCCACCGGATCGAACCGGACGCACGGTGTCTGTATAGACATGAGGCATAGCTGGTTGGAAACACAGTGTTCCCTCGAAACCTCATTCCACACGTCATCTAAAACCTGCCAAAATATGTCAATTAAGTTTTAGAAAGGTACAAATAGTTTGTATTAATTTAATTAATAAAAATAAGTTTCCTAAAATATTTTTTTTTTTTTGCATTTGAATGTACAACAAAGTAAAACAGTGAGCTTGTATGTTATATATTTAAACATACACAACAAAATAAAAACATATATAGGTGGCAAAACAGGCAAAAAACTTTTTAAAAAATTCTTTAAAATGACTATTTACATTTAATTGCCTTTTTTTCATTTTTTGAAGGTTACTATACAATTTGTAAGGACGTATTTGTTAAACAAAGTAGTATCGAATGTTGATCATTAAAATTGAATCAAACAGCAAAAAAGAACGTCTATACATTTTATGTTTTATATTTATATAATGCACGTGAATTCAGTTTTACTTAAACACGAAACCGATTTTTAGGTTAATGGATGAATGAATCAATAATGTGGGTAAATAACTCTTCTAATGTTTGATAAATTCACTTCAAGACATAAACCAACAAATCACATACCAGCGGTTCGCCGTTTCGTCACGTTTCTGTTTGGATCAGTAATGTGACATGTTTACAATCTGTAAAATAATAGAAATATCTGTTTGAACTTCCTGAAATGTCATTCTGTGGAACTGAATGCTTATTTCATTCAGGCACGAGCTGCTGCTGCCCGGTTCTTCATTCACACGATTCTTCTGATTCAGTTGATCTGATTCGCAATCAATGGGAACAATAGTGAGCAATGGCTCACACGAAACGACCGAACGAATCGATTCTCTAAAATGAACGAGTCTTCTCCGCCCAATCAGGCAGGTGACGGGAGAACTACATCCGGCGGAAACTCTCTGGGGTCCTGACAGCGCGGAAAAAAGCGTTTGCTAAATAATCTAAGCATCATGTCTGGAAGAGAAGGTAAAAATGAATCAAATATAAAATTTTAAACACGATTGTCACGTTGTGTTGTAGCGAAATACAAGCTTTCGTTTGATATTAGTAATTTTGCAGTTTTTTCGCCAACACGCGACGTTTTAATCCTTATACTTGCAATGCTAAACTGCATTAACTGTGTTATCACATTTAATATTATTAAGAGTTTTTGAACTGTGTGGATGTTAAAGAGTTGATACATTAAGCTTAAATTAGCTTTTAACTCCTGCTTGTTTTGTATGTATTTTTTTCTATATTTTACGTTTGTGTTACGTAGACTTGTGTTATCAGTACCTACATTTTGTCCTGTCTATCTGTTATAATACAATATCATATGAGCATGTACAATTGTTATAATCGTACCAAAATATTAAAAGTTTTGCTTTTTTTTAATATATTCAGGAGGTAAAAAGAAGCCACTCAAGGCTCCCAAGAAGCAGAATAAAGACATGGACGATGTGAGTTTCTGTTTATGTATAAACATTGAGATTATAGGTTTGTGGACGGACAAGTAATTCTTGTTATTCTTAGTATTCGGCTCTTTGAACATGCATAGTTATACTTTATTGTTTATTGTTTTCACGATTAAAATAGTCGTCAAATCATCAAAACAATGAAACACCATAAGCAATCTCACCAGTCTCTCTTAATGCTATCTGCATTATTAAAGGTGTACTCCAGCCAAATATCTAAATTACCCCATGATTTACTCACCCTCAAGCAATCCAAGATACATATGTCCATCATCTTTCAGGCAAGCACATTTGTAGTTATTTTACTTAATATCCTTTCTTTTCCAAACTTTATAATGGTAGAAAACAGGGATCAGGGAACAACTGACTTTAAACCCCAAGATTGTGCATTCATCCTTCACAGAGGTAATCCACATGGCAAGGGAATAATAACCATCTTCAGCGGTTAGTCGATGCAATTTTGTAAAATAAATATTCATATTTCAAACTTTATAAACTATAATAACCAGCTTCTGGTTACAACGTTATCTTCGACTCACGCGATTCATCACCGAAAGCTAGTTATTATAGTTAATAAAGTTTAAAATATGGATATTTTTCTTAGAAAATTGCATTAAGACCTTTATGAAAAGCCGTGTGAATTACTTCTGTGAAAGATGGATGCACTGTTGGGCTTCAGAGTCAGAAGTTGTTCTTGATCCCCTTTGGAAAAACAAGGACATACACTTAAATAACTTCAATTCGAAGGAAAGAAGATAGTTATATGCATCTCGGATTATAAATCATGGGGTAATTTTGATATTTTGTTGGAGTAGCGCTTTAACCTAAATACATAACTCTTTCGCAGTATTAAAATCATTGTTATTGCAAAACATTTGTGATATTTCAATCATTTTGCTGCCTTATTTCAAAGTAGCAACACATCTAGGTTACAGTTCTTTAACTACAAACTTCACAAGATGTGTCCTGAAAACGTTTTCATATCTGGACATTTTTTGCCTGCTTTTTATTTATTGATCCCCAAACTCATTCCATTGTTTGAATCCCATTGCAGGAGGACATGGCTTTCAAACAGAAACAGAAAGAGGAGCAGAAAGCTTTGGAACAGCTGAAAGCCAAAGCTTCTGGAAAAGGACCTTTAGGTAAGAAATACAGATCTATACATCCATATTTTGGATTCATCATTCTGTAAATTCAGCTTTTTGGTTGTACTTTGGTCAATAAATGCCTCTCTTTTTTATCTTTACAGCTTCTGGTGGAATCAAGAAGTCTGGGAAGAAATGAAATAAGTGTTTTTATTGTATATTTTGCTTGCCATGCCTGGGAACACCTTCTTGTCAAACATCATTTGGGTTTACAGTGGCAAATCTTTTTTTTTTAGTTTATTACTGTTGTATAGATAAAGTTCAAGAATAATAAAGTTTGTAATGTCTGTAAATGATGATATTGGTGTCTTTCATTGCGAAAAATGTTTATTCAAGTTAAAAAGTGGTCTCTTGTAAGCAATCACTGAGATGTTCTTTAAACTGTTCCAGCTGTAAATCTGGATCTCCGCAGTCACATCTCGAGAAGAGTTCAGTCTATTTCTCCAAAGTTTGTAGTTTATCCTAAACAAAGAAACGTCTTGTGTTACTGCTTACACTCTCATTTCAATATATAAAATGATATTTTAATCTTTAGTCAGGTTGTTTCTCACATGTACGCTTGCGTTTTGGCCGTGGGGCTTCCTCTTTCAGTTCCACCTCTACTGGGTAGTGATCACTCACTTTCAGTGCCTGGGAAAAGATAGAAATAAAAACAATATTTTAACTGTATGTATAAGAAAAAACTTTTGAGATTAAATAAGCGTTATCAGTTATGAATAAAATGAGTGTAATGTTTACATTCTCATTTGTTAGCTTGTAAGCCTTCTGGAAGTTAAATGGTACTGCAGAACCTGGAACCACAGCGTCCAACATATCGTCTCCATATACCACGATCCTGCATTTGAACGAGATAATAATCATAATGATTTTCATAAATGCTGTAGTTCTGGTTATTTTATGCGGTATTAAAATTATTTACCGGTCGTAAGTGTTGTCATTAGAAGTGTTGGCTGTGGTGTCCACGTCATCAGTGATCAGCCAATGAAAGTTCTTGTCGCTCCGGATTCTGATCTTTTTCATGTTTTTATTAGACACGTAACTTCCATCTGCATTGAAGTCCCCCAGAATCATGATGTTCTGGACCGAAGAAATGATTTGATGATGTTATATACTGAGATTTTGTGCTCGGTATAGCATTTGGATAAACATATTACCCAAGAATTAAACTAAAATGAAAGTTGTTCCATATCCGATTAAATTTCTTTACACTACTAAACACAAAAAATTGATATTTTCAAGAATGTTTGTAATCAAGCAGATTTGGGGCACCATTGACATTAATAGAAGTAAAAAATAATACTATGGAAGTGAATGGTGCCCCAGATAATTTTTCAAAAATAGGAAGGACAAAGAAATGTTACAGGTTTGGAACAACTTGAGGGTAAGTAAATGATGACAGAATTTTCTTTTTTTTAAACTATCCCTTTACGTTAGGCATTGTTTGTACCAAAATTAATACAAAGGGGCTTTTGTGGTCATATATTAATGGGCATATTTAGTTTAATAAATGCATTTTTGTGTCTGGTGAACAATAAAAATGTTCAAAAAACCAGTCTTGATCAGTTTAATAATATATATATTTAGGTGGGATCTCTCGACTTTGTAGCAATGTTGATTGCAACATTATAAAGACTTTTGGTAAAACACTTACATCCGTCTTCCATTTCTCCTTGACATTTTGAAACACATCGTACAGTTCATCCAGTTCCTTCACTGAATCCTCAGGCTTCGTGTGAACGGGAATCAGCACCAAATCCTTTAGCACTGTACGGATGCAAAGACCACAGATCAACACAAATTATATCCAAACACACCTAAAGTGAGTCAAGCTAAAGATTAGCACTTCTGTCATATTTCTATTCCAATTGTTCTGACTTGAAATTGCATAAATGTGGACAGAGACGATTACACAACACATGCATCACAAAAACACATTTTTATTATTTCCTTGTAATCTAAAATCACTTGCAAGATAGTTTCAGTCTTGGCCTGGCCCATAAATATGTTAAAAGACACCAATACCAAAGACTCATGAAACGGATAATGACGTATATGATTCAATATACCTGTTTTGTGACATGTGAATCTCAGGACATATGGTTCTCTGGCAAAAGCATCCTCGTCTCCAGGCTGATTGTCTTCGTATTGGTACGAACCAACCAAATCTACCAGGTCGTCCCTTTTCATTTAAAACAAAGATGCTCAGTAATTTACTCAAAGTAAAAGAGTTTATCATTTTGATAAGTGTTGGATCAAATAGGGACAAACCCAACCTGCTGGGTTGTTTAAACAGAAATGCTCCATTGTTGGGTCAAATATAAAAATTTCCTTGGTTAATTTTACCCAACGGCTGGGTTTGTCCCTTTTTGACCAAACGCTATAAAATAACGCTGCAATATCAAATCAAAATGAAGCAGTAACCTGTAAAGGAACATAAACTGTTCTTTGTAATTTCCTCGTCCCAGGCGTGTGCTTATCTCTAAGGTGTAATGATGCGTCTTGTTAGACCTGTGAAAGAAGAGTAATGACCATTAATCACATTTAATCACACTCTTTTCAAGAAAAATCTCACCTCTCTGACTCACTTGTTCAGCTCTTTGAGAAAGTCATCTACAGCATCTCCCTTCGAATCCACCACCTCCAGAATCACGACGATGTCATAGCGTGAAACTATCTGAAAGAGGGAGCGACGAAAACTAAAGTGTGATTTACATTATTTTGTATGATGTCATACGTGCTGCTTCTCACGAATGAGTGATTTTAGAAGGTGTGGACATGGCGTTACCTTAATCAGGGTTTTCCGCACTAACGGATCCGATAGTTTTGTTTTCCCAAATTTTTGAATGTTGAAAGATGCGACCTTCATGATGCCTGAGAAACAAGAATTTAACAAACATAAATTAAAGATGCATAACATGCTAATGAATTAGCAATGTTTTTAGACATGTAAACAAAGAGGTGTATCGTGTTCTGCATATAGGATCGTATTACAGATGGGTGTGTGCTGAGTTTCTTCTATGAAAACAATGCTGAAAAATATCATCTATTCAAATTCACAGACTCCGGGCCTACTCTGGGCCGGATCCACACTATAGCTGTTGACTTTGGCGTGAATCCGGTGCAGATCTGGCCCGGAGTAATCTGCTGTCTGGGATGATACAAACAGACGGAGAGATGTAAACATCCTCTTGTTGCATCTCCAGTACAATGATATTCATATCATAATGAGAAATTCCTGAATTTCTAGCTATGCCTTCTTTTGTCATGACCTACAGACATGTCTTTATCATTCATCTGTCAAGATGCAATAAACATGCATTTCTTTGTTTCTTAAAAAGCTGCCAAAAGTGGAGAAACCAGTTTCAGGTGATACCACAGAGCACCAGTTCACAAAGAATTTGGGCGGTAAGGAGATCCCCAGGTAAGATAGTCAGTGCATTCGTTTAACATAAAGATTAACGTAAAGAAACCAAAAGAAAATGTGCCGTTAGCACAATCTGGTGTTGTTTCTCTGGTCTTTTATGACCAGAGAGATTAGTTCCACATGCTTCCGCAAACATCAAAGACGCAGCCTTTGAAACCGAAGACGGACTTTAAACATTTGTCACGGTCACATTATATAGCACAGACTCGCAACAGTGGTTTTTACATTGAATCTTCTCAATGAAACCCATTCAACTCATAACAAGCAGAAACAAGTGCAGGGTCTCCCAATGGAATTCGGAAAATTCTTACCCCTTTTCCTTTCAGGCAAAGTAATTTTAAAATACTACTAAAATGCTAAACAACATTGCTGAATACTAAAAACGGCCAAATCCTCCATGCAAAACTTCCTTAGTACATTAAAGACAGTGTAAAAAGTGAAATTTTAAGTTGGATCAACTTAAAAAAGTTACCACTTTAGGTGAAAAATTAAAGTATTACCAATTGAAGTATTTGATCCAACTTTTTACGCCTTTAAATAAAAGGTAAATAAGTTAAAATAATATAACAATTTAGATAGCACTTACCCAACTACTGGTCCAAAGATGCAATGATAAAAACACACAAGCTTTCTTTTTCGAAAACCCCTGCATCTTTACTTATAGTAGACATCTGGCCCATGATTGGCTAGCAATTCAGGAACCAGTAGTATTTTGGCCCAGCCCCAGTTTGGACACTGTTGGGATGGACTTTTAATAAACAAAGCAGTTCCTCCCCCTGGGCACACACGGAAGTAAAAAACGTGCAGGTGAGTATTGTCAACCGTTATTGTTATTAAAGGCTTAACCTTACGCAGGAAGGTGGGGACATCATAACCAGGTAAGACAGAATGAGCAATTTTAACCATTTAAGAAGAAAGAAAATATGTGAGGAAACAATAAACGGGTTGTGCCGTGAGTCAGGTGTAGTCAGAGGAAGACAAAGATGGATATGTTGTGTTTCTATGTGCAGCTACAATACAGGCACTTGATCCACTTCGTATATGTTGGCTAGTGTATATAAAAATCACACAAATAAAATAGAAAATAAAAGGAAATTATCGTCTTATCTGTTGTGGTTTAACTGATATCGAGTTAAATCATTACAAATGTAAAGTCATTGGTTGTGGATTAGGTTCACGTCTACTGTTGTGAAACCTTGCTGTAGAAATCTATACGGCGTCTGTAAGTTTCATGTTGAGACACAGGACTTTTGTCATGCATGAAATGCAGTCAGTCTCACGGCTGCAAATTGAAACTCGACCACAGTCTCGGTGAGCCAAAAACAACTTTACAGTAAACGTCTGAGCTCCAGATTCTCCAGATGATAACAGCACTTGATTAAATCAATTTAAATCAACAACAGATCATCAGTCAGAGTTCAAACCTATACTATAGTTTTATTATTCAGTGCTATTTATAGTGCTTTTATAGTGCGGTAAAAAACAAGAACGTATTCTTTTGTTTGCTAACATGTAAAGACATGTTAACAACATTGTTATTTGTATTGTAAAATGAATATAAAGAATGCATATATTTTTTTATAAATACAGTAGATCGTTGCCAATATATTTTGCTTTCGGCGAGACATTTGATTTAAAGGTTTTGATGTAAACTTTTATTATTTGCAGTATTTTGGAAAAAAAAGCGAAAACTTGTGTTGAGTTACAGATAAATAACACAGTGTGGGCTGGTACTTCAAACACAAATGAATGCCAGAAGTTTGTTACTTTTGACAATCAAGAGTATGAAGCGAGAGAGAGAGAGAGAGCGAGAGAGAGAGAGAGCGAGAGAGAGAGAGAGAGAGAGAGCAGTTCTCTTATTTACGAGCCATCTGCTTGACTTCAAACAGGAAGTTGTCACGTCTTCAAATTATTTACTATCAGCTCGCAACATAACGGCCAACACAGGAAGATAAGTCAACAAAAGTAAGAGCTACTTTGGTAAGAATTTCTGAATTTATGACTTTTTCTTCATTTAAAGAAAACAAATAACGTATATATGATATATAAACATATAGTTTTACTAATTATGTAAATTTCTATAAAAAATCTTTAAAAAACGGCTTAGAAGTAAGAAGCTCATTCTTGAATGTTTTTATATATAGTATTTTTGCTTACAATTTTGCATTTAAGCTTTTTTCATTTAAATGTTTGTGTTGTTTTGAGTCTTTTTGAAAAATGAAACTTGTCGCGGTTTCCTTTTTTCGATCTGTGGTCTTGAACAATCTGTCTTGTCAGCTCTGTAAAGAACTACAGCCGATTCCTATCTGACAACAACAGCAGACCGCTCTCTGGGCCGGATCTGCACCGAAGTCAGCAGCTCTGGTGCAGATCCGGCCCATAGTCGTCTGTATTGTGAGAAAGAACTTTTGGGCTGTTTGTTATATGATTTAATGCAGGAAAATGTATTGAGAAACAGGAAAACATATTGCCGAGGTCATATCCTGAACCTTGTTAAAGTGTGAGACGCTCAGACTTTTTTTTGGTCGACTGTTTTGTAGGTGAACACCATGAAAATCGCATCTTTTAACATCCAGCGCCTGGGTCCGACAAAGCTATCGGACAAAAACATAGTCAAGTATCTCATAAAGGTGAGGTTAAATTCAAAATGTGTCCCATACAGAGAAACAACTCTTAATTGGTTCCTTTTGTATTATATCTGCTCATTGTAATGAATGAATTTTACATCTGTAATCTGACTTATCTCTATTGTATAGATGTACAATCAAACAAAAACAGTTTCTCATACAGATCTTTTGTTCTGTCCCTGTAGATTTTCTCTCGCTATGATATAATCATAATGTTGGAAGTGGTGGACAAAACAGGCAAAGCCATCGAGAAATTTCTGAAGGAGCTGAACAGCACAGGGTCGGTTGAATCTTCACACATGCTTCACACATGTCTGTGCATTCATGAAATATGTACTGTGGTGAATTCAGATCTGATCTAACTCTATGCTTTTGTCACAGAGCGAATAAGAAACGTCCCTTCACTATGATCGGGAGCTCCAGACTGGGCCGAAGTCTTTATAAAGAGCAGTTTGTCTGTTTCTACAGGTATACCGTTTAAAGCGTAGGCCAAAAATGTTCTTTTTACAGAGACATCAGACAGCTCCAGGCCGGATCCGCACCAGATCCTCACCAAAGTCAGCGGATCCGGCCCGGACTCATCTGTTGTCTGGGTAGTTTCCTTTTTAAAGGTGCCAAAAATATGTAAAACTGTATTTAGACATAAATGAATAATACATCGTATATGGTCATAGATATGTATAAATGCTAGATGTCCAGCCCACGCTGCTGGCCAATTGTGGAACGTCCGCATTTGGCGGCCATCTTGCCACAGGCAGCTCGCTTACTCGTAGCATTGAGTTTAATGGTGCAGGTACTTTTAAATGACCATAACTTGCTTAATTTTCTACCAATTTTCAAAAAAAAAAATTAAAAATTGAGCAAGTTATGGTCATTTAAAGTACAAGCATCATTAAACTCAATGCTACGAGTGAGGGAGCTGCCTGTGGTGATGCCGTTAGGGACTCTGCCGTAACACATCTAGCCTTTATACATATATATGGTATATGGTAATGACATATTACCTCACGACCCTCAAACATTATTGTTTACTCCTTCTTATGTAAACCACGTGCATGTAAAAGACAGCTGGAAAACAGACCAACCTCACCATAACACCAACTGTGACGTGACAGTCAAGATATGCCCCTATCATAAAATAACTCCTTAAATTAATTAACAAAGTTCTGAATGCTGAGTTAGCGCTATATGCTAGTTAATGCTATATGCTAGCGTTAGATGAAAGTTCTACTATTGACTTTTCAGTTACGTTTTGTAGATCCATACTGTAAAAGCAAAAATGTACCACTCAGAAATGTCCATTTCCAATCTCCGAATAATTGATTATTCCTCAAAATCTGATTATTCGTATGATACAGCCTCAAACATAAGGTCTATTTACATACACACACATATACCAAATGAGGTAATAATAGACCATTACGTTCTAAGAGCAAATCCTAGGGTTGTAAATGGACATGTAAAGCCATCTCTAGATCATTTTAGCACTTAATAAAGCCACAAACCTTTTACAATTTTCCGTATTATTTCAATGCATTCTTTGGCACCTTTAATTCATTAGTTTTAATTGTCATTAATCAAAAACACTGTTATGTAATGTTTCCCTCATATCTAACAGAGAAGATGAAGCTAAACTGGTTGACACTTACCAATACGAGGACAATCAGGAAGGCGATGAAGACGCATTCTCTCGAGAACCTTTCATTTTGCGTTTCAGCTGTAAACACACAGGTAATCCATGTTAAGATATGCACCAGGAGTTTATAATGTGTGATCTATCTAAAGGAATTTGCTGTGATTGACTGTTTTCTATTTAAAATCATTCTACGTAATGTAAACATTGATTAAGACTATAGTTTCAACGTGAGATAACCCAAGATTATGGTGCATTTGCAAAATCAACCCACATTAAAGAAAAGTAAATTAAAACCACTTACCTTCAGGTCATGTCAGAGAATATGAAGTATAATGTAAATAGTTCAGGTTTGATTTGTGAATCATTTTGTTTGTTGCAGTGCTGAAAGATTTGGTGTTGATTCCTGTTCACACGAAGCCCAAAGATTCACAGAAGGAGCTGGATGAACTGTACGATGTGTTTCTGCAGGTCAAGGAGAAATGGAAGACAGATGTGAGTCTTGTATAATATACAAATAAAGCAGAAAGAATATTTAATCTTTTTTTATTTGAATAAGAAATAATGTGTAGATACAGTTCAAATCTAAGATCTCAGATTTTTCCTGACACAAAATGAATAACTTTGAACACTACCTCGAATTGAAACTCTGTTTTTTTACAGAACGTCATGATCCTCGGTGACTTCAATGCCGACGGTGCGTACGTCTCCAAGAAAAAGATGAAGTCTATCAGAATCCGCACTGATCCTGATTTCCGTTGGCTGATTGGGGATGATGTCGACACGACGGCCAGTCTCTCAAATGACCACACCTACGACAGGTAAAGAAGTGAATAAAGCAATGTTTAAAATTACTGGCATAAATATATAGTGTAGTTAATGAAATATATATATAACATTTATGCTTTGTTTCAAGGATTGTGGTGTATAAAGATGATATGTTTGATGCTGTCGTGCCAGGATCCGCAAAACCCTTTAACTTTCAACAAGCCTACAAGCTTTCTGAGGAAATGGTGAGTGTATGTTTTAATCTGTGGGAATTGCATTGGGTTTTATCAACCTTTAACGAAATATTTTATTGATAAATTTGATTATCCAGGCACTGGACATCAGTGATCATTATCCAGTGGAGGTGAGTCTGAGAAAGAAGACTGCAGCAAAGACTGGCAGCAAAACCAAAACAAAGAAACGCAAAGCATGATGGGATATTCGTGTCCACTGTTCAAGTTCTCAGTGCCTTTACAAATGAACGAACTCATCACTCGTCTTCAGGAGAGATGCTACCTCTTTATTTAGATAACCAGGGCATTAAAGTTTTTTAATATATATTTTTAGAGACAAATATCACTCAATAATATTATTATTGTTGCAGTTTTGCGTTTCTCTACAATTTTCATTTTTTTTGGAGTTTGCAATAAAAGAAAGAAGTACTGAAAGAAAAACTTGTTTTCTCTTTAAATGCTGTTTTATCTTTGAGCAATTTTGTTATTTTAAAGAATGAACCATTTATTTGTGTGTTGTTGGCCTGGTGTACAATAAAGTATATCTATGTATATGCCAAGCTAACAAAAAATGTTGTAAGTTAGGAGACTTTTTTAAAGTTTAGCATTACAAGTTGTATTATTTTGAGAATAATTTCATTATAAACCCTTTACAAGAACAAGAACCTTTCAATAATAAACTCACCATTACCATGATAAAGTCGTAGCATAAACACATAAAAAGTGAGGCCGTGGCATAACCCCTGCATTGTCTGGATATTATCAATACTATAAATGATAATTGTTACTGTGGATTTTTGTAAATATTATCTTATATAGTAATTCTTTAAAACACATTTTATAGAAAAATTAAAACAACCATATTCACGCAATATTATGCAATAGAGGTCACATGACCCCGTGGACCCATTCTATGGATAAAACAAAACCGATCCCTATAATGCATTTTAAATTGTGTCAGCCTAGTTATTTTCCACATTTTAAACTCTTTCATGTAATTTCAGGATTACTATATTAAACATAAAACCCACAACATGTTGAAATAGTAAGGTTTGTAAGATATAAACAGTCCCGTGAACAGTCCGATGTATTTTTGTTTACAAACTAGTAATAACAATGTATTATATTGATGAGGAACTTGCTTTTTTATTTTAACAAAAAATCAACATGAAATGACACAAAACAATGTTTAAAAAATTAACACATCCTTTCTTAGAGTATACAAGGCTTGTCTTTCTGGTTTCCATTCGCTATTTGCAAACATTGTTTGATGTACTTACATTATGCAAGTATTCTGAATGTATATTGTGAGGACAAAAGCTTATCATTAGTGGCAGCTGGCTGTCTGGATGCTTTCTGTATCGCCCATCACTGAATGAATGGTGAACCATTTACACGCGATAGAGATACATCACCGCCATTAATATGAATGCTTTTTTTGATCGCTAGACAACAGGTTAAACGTTTCATAATGACATTGCAAAATGCTTAGTTTACTCTTTATTTCAATCATTCAGTAAAAACACTTTGTTTCTAATTAATTTCTAAGTATATAAAATATTCCTTAAACATTTAAATAACTTGTTTTCTTTTTAACTTATCTTAAATTCTAAAGTTTTAAGTGTCTTCTTTCATAATATATCACAATCATGTCTGTGGGTCAAATAGTTTAGCATGGACATGTCATTTTCACGGTTGGCATTAGGATTAACAGTAGGGATGCACCGACAGGATTTTTTGGGGCCAATACCGATACCGATTTAAACAGACAACTTCTGGCCGATACCGATGCCGATACCGATATTAAACACTTGTATACAATACTATACAGTTGGTCTATTTGCTAGTTTATTTCTGCATCAAATTATTTTTACTGAACACGGATTTGATCTAATTAACATTCAACTGACCAACATAATAAGGTAGACACAAATTAAGCTAAAACAAATATAATAAGACAACATGACAACCTTCAAAGGTGGTTTTTGCTATTCAGCATTTATTTTATTAACAACATTAACTCGTTTTTTACATATAATGGATTTCTTTATGCAGTTAATTAATAAACAATCATTATCGGGCCTTTCTCGTGCTATTGCCGATATGCCGATGGTTTCAAATTCATCAAAAATCGGCCGATAAATATCGGCGGCCGATACATCGGTGCATCACTAATTAACAGGTTAAAATGACTGTTTAACCACTATACTAGAGTGCTCAAGCGCTCTACGATTGCCTACCAAATGCCAAACCCAGCATTTTTTTTGAGTTTAGGCAGAGTTTTGGCTGCATGACGTCAACTGCAGAAATTCAAATAAGACATTCTTCCAAAAAAGGCATTCTTCAAAACAAGTTTTTTCTTCAAAAATACAATTTTATTAGTTAAGAAAACACGTTAAAATAGTTAACACCTTAAAAAAGTAACTGCTCAGACATACAAATACATTTAGTAGTTACATTTAGTCATTTAACAGACGCTTTTAGCTGAAGCTATACAATAGAAAAGAAAAAAAACAATAAACAAAATGGCAAACAATGCCTAAGTGCTGTTAGTAGCATTAGTCTGAGTAGCAAGTTGGTTTTTATCTACGAATACAATAGAAAAATAGACTCTATTTTTTATAAAACTATTAGAACTATTTATTTACACTTTTCTAGAAGTTGCTTTTCTCTATTTCTGATGAGGTTCTAACACTAGATCTTCAATCTGTGGTTCTGGTTATATGCGTCCATTTTCATCAGTCCAACCGAATTCGATACTCAATCCAATATTTAGATGGGATTTAGAAAAAACAATGATTTACGCGTTTACATGCTTCATTTTCTCCTGATGATAGGATACATCACTTTATTCAATCCGATCAAAATTTCCTTCGGGATTGACCTCAATTTAATCGATTAGCGTGTACAAACAGATTATTTGGTTGCATGTAAACGTAGCTGTGTCAGCTTAAATTTATGATTTATGGTAGTAAAAAAAGCATTCACGCATGACAACAAAACACAATGGCACATTGCACATCTCACATATTATTGGAGTCTTAAGAGAGCACATTCTGCATCTTCTCCTTTTAATTTCCGTGTCTTTTCCAATGATGTACTTGGGCAGGTGTAAATCTTCAGGAAATGTATCCTGTTCATTTTGAGGCCCTGTTTGGGCCAGATCTGAGGCGAGACCCTCCCGAAACTCTTTTTGGGTCATTGGTTTTTGGTCCCTCTGCCTGGCTACGTGCTGATGTAAAATAAAAGCGTTTACAATAGCAATGTCCACGAAGTGAAAAAAAAAGGAACGATACCACTTCATTGTTTTATGCAGAACTGTGTAATATCCGATAAGCGCGTCAGACAGATCGACTCCACCCATGTGCCTGCAATGAAAAATTTGTGATTATTTTTACATATCCAAGTTAAAAACACTGGACACCACCAAATAAATTTTTTACTAACTTATTGTAGTCCAACACTGCAGCAGGAACCGGCAGATCTTCAATGGTCCGAGCACCGTTTTTTCCCTTCACCTTCCTTTTCACTGTCTTGCCATTGAACACTTTATGAAAGGTGGAGCACATCAGCACATCTCTCCTGTCTTTCCACTCGATGAACAGGAGTTTGTTGTCCCTGAACCAGCGTATGTTACCAGGAGGAGCTGGGGTTTGAGAGTGACCGATCCTGTTTGCTCGAAGGGTCCCGCAAGCATAAATCTTCTTACTGAGAAGATCCCTGAAGAGTTCGGGGCTGGTGAAAAAGTTGTCAACATACAGCTTGTATCCAGAGCCCAACAACTTTTCATCCGCCAGTGCCATCACAGACTCATAGGCAATCCCCTTTCCTTGCTTTGAAATCGTCTTTCCTTCATAAACAAAGAAGTCCCACGTGTAGCCAGAGCTGGAATCGGCCAGTACATACAGTTTGTAGCCCCATTTCGTTGGTTTGTTTTTCATATATTGTTTGAGTCCATTTCTAGCCTTTGATGCTACCATTCTCTCATCGATGGAGATGTTTTGAAAGGGCTGGAAGGAGCTCTTGCAGGCTTCTCTAATGTCCTCATACAGCGGTTTGATCCTAGACAGACGGTCATATTCATCCGTTCCTTTCTTCTGGTCGTTCTCTGCGTCTACTTTGGGATCACTGAGATGAAGAGTTTTGGATATAGCAATAAATGTCTTGAAAGACATGATACGGGTAGGAAAGGGCAGTCTGTACAAGTCAGATGTTTTCCAGTAGTCAGAATGTGAACAGCATTTTACCAGACCCATGTAGATCACCATTGCAATGAATGACTTTAAATCCTGTACAGAAATTTTACGCCACTTTTTTCCACTTCCGTACGTCTGTAGTCCGTAAGCGTTACTGTTATCTACAATCGTCTGAAGGATCGGGGTAGTAAAGAATAATTCGAAATATTGCAGAGGTCTGCAGGATGCGCTACAGACCACCTGTGGGCCAGGCTTTTGGATGGGTCTGAACACCGGTTGTTGTGGTTTAGTATCGGGTTCATCTACACTTTTCCACTTATCTTCTAAGGTGTTTAAATTGAAATCTGGAAAGGATCGGTTCAGGCTACTTCGCTTGCCTTTCCATTTGACAACCGGTATAGTGGCAGGTGACGAAAACGTGTCTACACATTTTGCTGGAAAAGGTCTTTTCCTTTTTTGTGGGGTGACCTCTGAATTCAAGACCTTATCTGAAGAATCGTTGGCATCTGAAAGTTCACTGTATGACACAGAAAAAAATATTTTCTTTCTTCTTCACACATTGATCCACACAAGTTATGCTTAACAAAAAGTGTAGATTGCATCATTATTGTTTTTGCAGCGTTTACATCACAATCAAATCACGTTTTGGTCATTTTCATTGTTTTTTTATTACTTGTATGCATTTAAAATTACATCAATTGTATAACAGAACAAAACAAAACGTGAATAAACATGAATACCATTTCAAATGCCAATACATCTGATTTCTGCACTGTGCTCACCAAAAAAAAAAAAAAAAAAATTGGTGCATGACGCCCCTTTATATTTCTCTGCAAACATTTACACTCTGCATTTTGCAGATGCTATCTTGTCGGGTTTGTTCCTGAACTTCCCTGAGATTCAAACCTATGATATTTTTTGGCACTTCTCTAACAGTTAAGCCACATGCAAGATCAGTATAAAATATAACTCACCATTCCAGAAGAGGATCGATGGACATTTCCTCTAAATCCACAATAGAAGCGACACTCTCCAGGTCAGATAGATCATCGGATTCAATCATCTCGTATTCTTCTGCATCGCTCACGTTTAAAATCTCCTGAGTGTTTTCCTCAGTTGTAACGTTAGTGGTAGATGAATCCATCGCGACATGCAACTCCTTACTAAATCGACAGATGTAAACAGCTGCAGATAAACCGCGTGAGAGCGATAAATAGGCGTGTTCGACTGCATAGAAGCTATGCGCAGTCCGACATCCCAGTACCGCGAGATCAATAAGAAACGATTCGATCTCGAGCTACTCTGATGTCAGAAGCCGATCGCTCTGCGCAGCGTGCAGTCGAGCTCCCCTTGTGAAACACGCCACCTGCACGTCACTGATATCAGTGATCTTTATTGGCTAATTCAAAAATATACTGGAAGAAGACGACTTTTTTTCTACCTTATAATGGGGAAAAAACTGTTATAACCTTTTGACGGAGTGAGGAATCCAATAGGAAATTTAATCACGGTTTCACAACAACACAGTATAACTATAGCCATAGTACGCACATGTTTATCATTTGTTTCTTTCACTTTACTGTAGGAGCCAGCATTTAATCATTAAAAAAATGCAAATGCTAATTAATTTGCAGAATAAACAAAACCGTGCTTAAATCACTATAGCCTAATAAAACTTTTTATAATGAATGCTGCTTTATAAGAAATGATCAAGCATGATATGTACGAGGTGGGGATGTTTTTCACATTACCATGTGGACACATTTGAAAGTTTATTTTTGTATAAAAGAGATTAATTTTAGTGCTGACGAAAAAGATGCATTTAGCAGTTTCTTGAGAATGGCTAAAGAAGACCCTGTGGTTTGTGATGAGTTCCAATTTTGCATTACAAGTTTAAGGGGCGGTTTCCCAGGCAGGGCCTTAGACTAATCCCAGACTAACTTAAATGTAATGTTGTCTTGACCGAAAACAACTTGCTCTGTCGTATCTTAAGATATATCAGCGCGAGTGTTGTGTCTGAAGATGCACACAAGTAGTGTTTATTTATAAATTATGCTCTTAAAGGGACACTCCACTTTTTTTGAAAATATGCTCATTTTCCAGCTCCCCTAGAGTTAAACATTTTATTCTTACCGTTTTGGAATCCATTCAGCTGATCTCCGGGTCTGGCGCTAGCACTTTTAGCATAGCTTAGCATAATCCATTGAATCGGATTAGACCATTAGCATCGCGCTAAAAATAACCAAAGAGTTTCGATATCTTTCTTATTTAAAACTTGACTCTTCTGTAGTTACATCGTGTACTAAGAACGACGTTAAATTAAAAGTTGCGATTTTCTAGGCAGATATGGCTAGGAACTATACTCACATTCTGGCATAATAATCAATGACTTTGCTGATGTAACATGGCTGCAGCAGGTGTAGTGATATTACCGAGGGGTAAAAAAAAATATTACCGAGGGGTAACCTTCCGATCTCTCTGATGAAGCCAATACGTAAGTAACTTAAACTGCAATTCATCAACGGGCCGCTTGAGGCTGGCTCCAAAAGGGAGTCAATTCCCATAGACCTCCATGGTAAATATGGCCAACTTTACAGTACAAAAATAATATTTTTTTCAGCTTGGTACAAAAATAGTTTTTGGTCTATATAGCTAAGTTTGCCCTTCATGACAACTGTGAGGAGGGCAACGCCTACTTTAAGCTTCAAAGACCCTGTCCCAAATAGCGCACGTTGAGGACTTTTGGTCTTGTGACCTTAAATTGCGCATGCTCGCCTAGTCTATGAGTCCGTAGGGTGTCCCATCTGTCATGTTTACGCTTTCAAGTGTGCTCATCAGCGCCTCCTTTGGCCCTTTGATGCGGTCTTCAGCGAAGCCCGCGCTGCAGCAGGCTCTTCGCGCACTTTACCAACACACAAGTTTTTGTGAAAGAGCAATCAGACCAATCAGACGACGCAATGGAGGAATTTACACTGACGGGCAACTTCTCCACCTATTTCCGGCGTGACGCTTGAGTCTGTCCCAAAATACTCCGGTGCACCCACATGGACTCGCATCAAGGGTCCCTATAGTCTGCACAAGATGATGTCATCAAAGTGTGGACTCTGAGGAGGACCACAAGTCCGGATTGTGCCATTTGGGACAGGGCCAAAAATGATCTTCAGAAACCAATGGGTGACGTCACGGACACTACGTGCATTTTTTTTTAAAGTCCATGGATATTACGCACTGCCCAAAAATAGTCCCCTTGGTTACTTTCAACGGCAGGGGACTATTTTCGGAATAATCACAAAACTGATTGGATTGTTGGAAGTTGGGTCATGTTGCCAATTGCTGCAATCTTTTCCTGGACTCCACCCACCTGCCATACCATATGACCAGAAGTAAAGAGAGATCGTTTTGAGTGGGGGGGGAGGAGATTTACGTTTTTGATTAAAGATCATACGGGCACATGAATTTAAAAAAATAACGAAGCTCACAAATAAGTCATTTCTAATACTACAATATTCCAAAACAAATGACAGTTGTCTATACTAATTTCATTTCGACTTTAAAAACGCATGTTTAAAAAAAAATGGTTTCCCTTGAAGTAACAATAGTCATGCAATATTATGCAATGGCCAGAAAAGCTTAAAAGACATGCTTCAAATTGATGTGCAAGACAATTTTATTAGTTAAAAAGACAGGTTAACAAAAAAGTAATCACTTCAGCACACAAATACATTGAATAATACTGAAAATAGCTTATGTACTCATAAATTATGAAGTAGTGTAAAACCTGTGGCTCCACCTCTGCGCTTGTTGTTGCTTTTTCATCCACACATTTTGAGTTTCTGAATTAGTACTAAAAAGAAATAAAAAATTTCTCATTATTTACAAACCCTTGTGCCTTACTACTCTCTAGCAAAAAAAAGATTTTCTAGATGTTGCTTTTCTCAATTTTTATTTTTTATTTTCTTTCGGCACAGCCTTTGTCTTTTGATCTTGACGCTTTTGAGGTTTGTAGGATTCATGAAAGTCAATAAAGCATTCACGTGTGGGAACGAAGCACAATGGCGCGTCGCACATCACACACATGACTGGAGTTTTAGCGGTGCACACTCTGCATTTGCGTCTTCCTGCCGTGCTGTGTCCGCTGATGTACTTGGGCAGGTAAAATTCTTCAAAATCATCATGTGCAGCGTCATATAGAGGTCCTGTTTTTTCCAGGTCTGAGACGAGAGCCTCTCGAAACTCCTTCTGGGACATTGGTTTTTGGTTCCTCTGCCTGGCTGTGTGCTGATGTAAAATGAAGGCGTTTACAACAGCAATGTCCACGAAGTGGTAAAAAAAGGATCGATACCACTTTCTAGTTTTATGCAGAACTGTGTAATATCCAATAAGCGCGTCAGACAGATCGACTCCACCCATGTGCCTGCAATGAAAGAAAATTGGTTATTTTTACATATAAAAGTTAAAAACATCGAACACCACCAAATGAATTTTGACTAACTTATTGTAGTCCAACACTGCAGCAGGAACCGGCAGATCTTCAATGGTCCGGCCACCGTTTTTTCCCTTCACCCTCCTTTTCACTGTGTCACCACTGAACACTTTATGAAAGGTGGAGCACATCAGCACATCTCTCCTGTCTTTCCACTCGATGAACAGGAGTTTGTCGTCCCTAAACCAGCGTATGTTACCAGGAGGAGCTGGCGTTTTCGAGTGACCAATCCTGTTTGCTCGAAGGGTCCCGCAAGCATAAATCTTCTTACTGAGAAGATCCCTGAAGAGTGCGGGGCTGGTGAAAAAGTTGTCAACATACAGCTTGTATCCAGAGCCCAACAACTTTTCATCTGCCAGTGCCATCACAGACTCATAGCCAATCCCCTTTCCTTGCTTTGAAATCATCCGTCCTTCATAAACAAAGAAGTCCCAAGTGTAGCCAGAGCTGGAATCTGCCAGTACATACAGTTTGTAGCCCCATTTCGTTGGTTTGTTTTTCATATATTGTTTGAGTCCATTTCTAGCCTTTGATGCTACCATTCTCTCATCAATGGAGATGTTTTGAAAGGGCTGGAAGGAGCTCTTGCAGGCTTCTCTAATGTCCTCATACAGCGGTTTGATCCTAGACAGACGGTCATATTCATCCGTTCCTTTCTTCAGGTCGTTCTCTGCGTCTACTTTGGGATCACTGAGGTGAAGAGCACTGGATATAGTCAAAAATCTCCTAGAAGACATGATTCGGGCAGGTAGGGGCAGTCTGTACAAGTCGGACGTTTTCCAGTAGTCAGATAGTGAACAGCATTTTACCAGACCCATGTAGATCACCATAGCAAGGAACGACTTAAATTCCTGCACAGAAATGTCACACCACTTCTTTTTATTACCTCCATACATCTTTGCTGCGTAAGCGTTACTGTTATCTACAATCGTCTGAATGATCGAGTTAGTAAAAAATAATTCAAAATATTGCAGAGGTCTGCAGGATGTGCTACAGACAACCTGTGGGCCAGGCTTTTGGATGGGTCTGAAGACCGGTTGTTGTGATTCAGTATCGGGTTCATCTACACTTTTCCACTTATCATCTGAGGTGTTTAAATTGAAATCTGGAAAGGATCGGTTCAGGCTACTTCGCTTTCCTCTCCATTTGACAACTGGTATAGTGGCAGGTGATGAAAAAACGTCTGGTAAAGGTCTTTTCCTCTTTTGTGGGGTGACCTCTGGATTCAAGACCTCATCTGAAGAATCGTTGGCATCTGAAAGCTCACTGGAAAAAAATTGCCAGATCAAACTCATTTTAATTTCTCTTTTAAAACATGGATTTATGTACATCATAAGTTAACATGGGACATTTAATCACTAACCAGCATGCATCCTGTTTTGTTTTAGAAGTCCACTAAGCAAACAAAAACATTGTACCTCATGTTTTGCATGATCAGTAATAGCATAAACAGCCCATAGAGGGATCTATTGAGTTTTACTCAATCAGAATTCTTTTTATTTTATTACCGTGTTGATTTAGATTACATTGCCTAATGCAGGACTAACAAAGACTACTTTACAGAATTTGTAATTCATTTTAGTAAATCACTAACAAGTTTTTAAAAAATACATGATCATTACATGATCGTTTCTTTAATCTCTCACTTCACCTTTCAATGAAAACTAAACTTTACGTGCAATGGCTTGAACAAAATAAAATCTAAACTCACCAGTCCAGACTGTCCAGCACAGGATCGACGATCATTTCCTCTAAATCCACACTGGAAGCGATACTCTCCAGATCCGATGGATCATCAGACTCGATCATCTCGTATTCTTCTGCATCGCTCGTGTTTAAATGATCTTGCGTGTTTTCCTCAGCTGCAGTATTCATCGTTGTAGGTGAATCCATCGCGACATGCAAATCTTAAAAAATCGACAGATGTAAACATCCGCAGATATACACGGCGTGAGAGAAATAAGCGTGCATGCCGCGGTCACACACACACACACCGACATCACAGTACCGCGAGAGCGATAAGAAACGCTACTCTGATGTCATACGCCGATCAGTCTGCGCAGCGCCGCGTGTCGAGCTCGCCTAGTGAAACCTGAGTGAAACACACCACTGTGATCGGACTGCGATTGGCTGCTTTCATTCTGCACCTGCACGTCACTAATATCATTGGGCTTTATTGGCTATTTTGAAACAATATTAACTTTTTTAAATAATAATGGAAAAATCTCTTAAAACCTTTTGACGTAGTTAGGAATCCAAATTAAACATGGTTTCACTACAACTATAGCTGGAGAAAACACAGGCTAATCGTTGTATATTTCGTTGTAGGAAAATCAGTTAAATCAATTCAGAAACAATATAGGAACGCTAATGTTAATCAATCCACAAAATAAACATAACGGTCTTTCACTATAATTAAACTTAAAATCTCATAACAGATCTTATCAAAACTTTTAACAGATCTAAGAGAA
The DNA here is from genome assembly GCF_030506205.2 of Paramisgurnus dabryanus. NCBI lineage: Eukaryota > Metazoa > Chordata > Actinopteri > Cypriniformes > Cobitidae > Paramisgurnus > Paramisgurnus dabryanus. The sequence continues at coordinate 4,940,785 of NC_133360.1, read as the reverse complement.
AAAAAGCCAAATGTTTCAACTAAATTTTACGAAAACAAAATCGTAGCATTTCAATACTGAAGTTATTTACAATATAAAAGTTTAAGGCAAATGTACAAAAATAATGTTGTGGCAAAACCACTGCATTGTCTGGACTTTTAAAGAAAGTTAAAGAACAACCCATTAGCTTTGTTTTGGTAAAACATTCATTGTAAGCATGTGAAAAAAAACGGAGTTGTCTATAAATAGCACGAAGTGTAAAAATCATGCAATACATACCCCAATTTCCACTTTGGCCTGCATATGATATGCCAGTCCTTCCCATTCACTTAAACAGTGCATCTTTTTTTGTCGTTTTATTTATTGGTTTCTCAATTTTTTTTGCTTTTTTAACCATTTTCGCTTGAGTTTAGGGCAGGGGTGGGCATCGAGGGCCACAGTCCTGCAGAGTTTAGCTTCAACCTTAATCGAACACACCTGAATGTCATTTCCAAACAGTCCTGAAGACTTCAACTAGATTTTTCAGCTGTGTTTGATTAGGGTTGGAGCTAAACTCTGCAAAGCTGTGGCCCTTAGGACCAGGAGTTGCCCACCCCTGTCCTAACCCAAACCCCAACTCCAAGCGACCATGGCTTAAATATAGACAAAAACATGGAGAAACCCGTATATTAAATAACCTCCTTAAGCAAATCTCAAATTTAACCCTAAACGAAGCGAAAATTGTTAAAAAACAGACAAAAAATGAAAAACCAATAAATAAAAACGACAAAAAAAGATGTGCCATTTAAGTGAATGGGAAGGACTGCCGTATCACATGCACACCAAAGTGGAATTTGGCGTATGTATTGCAAGATTTTTTACGCTTCGTGCTATTTATACGCCTCTACATGAGACTGGGTAGGAAAAAAGGTCATTGAAATTTGGCTACCCTTGTGATGTCAAAACAAGAGATCTTATTGTAATAATACCACCCCTTAATCTGCACTATCCAATCACAACCCTGCAATTTAGTGCAGAGAGAGAGAGAGTGAAAAAAATGAAACGCACAAATGAAATGAGTTTCAATTTCAACAAATCACCATTGTGGCGATCAGTGTTTGCATAAGCTCATTTGCCTTTAAAACGACACACCCAAAACAGCACATTTTTGCTAACACCTATCAAGTGGCAATTTTAGCATGTTCTAAGAAAGTATCTATGGGGTATTTTGAGCTAAAACTTCACTTATGTACTCTGTGGACACCGAAGATATATTTTACATCTGAAAAGAAGTCTTGTGAAATGTCACCTTTAATGTTTATTGTTACTGATGCACCAAAAGACTAATTTGTTTAATAAATATTATGCTAAGGTTAAATGTAACTACATTGTCTATTACTATTGTTGTTAAAACACATTTTATCAAAAATTTGTTACCTTTAAATCACTAAATTATTTGCACAATATTATGCAATAGCATGAAAATCAAAAGGCATCCTTTAAAATGAGTTGCAAAACAGAATTTTATTAGTTAGAAAAAAACAAAAGTACATTAAATAATACTGAACATAGTTAACGTACTCATAAATTAATCATGAAGTACTGTAATATCTAGCCCTGTCGCTCCACCTCTGAGCTTGATAATGCTCTCATCCAAACCAGAGTTTGAGTTTTTTTAACTAGTACTAGAAAAAGTTGACCTAAAAATATAAAAAATCTCATTATTTACACACCCTTGCACCTTCCCCCATGCATACAACTTCTCTCTAGTTAAACACAGATTAACATTTTGATTTAGTTTATGGCTTAATAGATTAACACTGGGATTGGCTTTATGAATGTGAAATCAAATGTAAAATTATGATGTCATAGTGTTAATAAACTTAGGAAACATCTAAGAAGTCGCCATTTTGGGGAGTAACACATTCTCGTTAGAAAACTACAGTAAACTGCAGTAATATTCCACAACAACTGCGAATAATCAAATCATAATGGCAGCCTTCACAGCTTAAAATGAGTATAACATGGGTTTTTTGAAGTAATGAAAATATTTCATGTGTTTCTATCAATGGATTTCAGTAGTTGAAGGCAAATATAAAGTATAAAAGTCTTCATAGTCAAGGTACCTCCAGAGGCGCCTGCAACTGCTATAAAAGCGTTTGGTGTGGTCGCCCCCTTAATCTTTTTGTAGATGTTTATTTTCTTTTTTCTTTTTTGACACGTCTTTTGTACTTTGCTTTTACCTTTGTTTCAGCTTCATCAGATTCATGAAATTCAATAAAGCAATTACGAGCCGCAACAAGACACAGTGGCATTTCGCACATCACGCACATGATTGGGGTTTTAGCACTGCACACTCTGCATTTGCGTCTTCCTTCCGTTGCATCTCCGCTGATGTACTTGGGCAGGTGAAATTCATCAGAACCCACTCGAGCAGTGTGATATTTAGGTCCTGTTTGGGCCAGGTCTGAGATAAGAGCCTCTCGAAACTGCTTCTGGGTCATTGGTTTTTGGTTCCTCTCCCTGGCTACGTGCTGATGTATAATTAAGGCGTTTACAACAGCAATGTCCACAAAGTGGTAAAAAAAGGACCGATACCACTTTCTAGTTTTATGCAGAACTGTGTAATATCCGATAAGCGCGTCAGACAGATCGACTCCACCCATGTGCCTGCAATGAAAGAAAATTGGTTATTTTTACATATGCTAGTTAAAAACACTGAACTGAACACCACCAAATTAATTTTTACTAACTTATTGTAGTCCAACACTGCAGCAGGAACCGGCAGATCTTCAATGGTCCGAGCACCGTTTTTTCCCTTCACCCTCCTTTTCACTGTGTCGCCATTGAACACTTTATGAAAGGTGGAGCACATCAGCACGTCTCTCCTGTCTTTCCACTCGATGAACAGGAGTTTGTCGTCCCTAAACCAGCGTATGTTACCAGGAGGACCTGGGGTTTGAGTGTGACCGATCCTGTTTGCTCGAAGGGTCCCGCAAGCATAAATATTCTTACTGAGAAGATCCTTGAAGAGTGCGGGGCTGGTGAAAAAGTTGTCAACATACAGCTTGTATCCAGAGCCCAACAACTTTTCATCTGCCAGTGCCATCACAGACTCATAGGCAATCCCCTTTCCTTGCTTTGAAATGGACCTTCCTTCATAAACAAAGAAGTCCCACGTGTAGCCAGAGCTGGAATCTGCCAGTACATACAGTTTGTAGCCCCATTTCGTTGGTTTGTTTTTCATGTATTGTTTGAGTCCATTTCTAGCCTTTGATGCTACCATTCTTTCATCGATGGAGATGTTTTGAAAGGGCTGGAAGGAGCTCCTGCAGGCTTCTCTAATGTCCTCATACAGCGGTTTGATCCTAAACAGACGGTCATATTCATCTGTTCCTTTCTTCTGGTCGTTCTCTACGTCTACTTTGGGATCACTGATATGAAAACAATTGCATATAGCATAAAATTTCTTGAAAGACATGATTCGGCCAGGAAAGGGCAGTCTGTACAAGTCAGATGTTTTCCAGTAGTCAGTTAGTGAACAGCATTTTACCAGACCCATGTAGATCACCATTGCAAGGAATGACTTGAAATCCTTCACAGAAATGTCACGGCACATACTTTTATCACTTCCGTACATCTTTGCTGCGTAAGCGTTACTGTTATCTACAATCCTCTGAATGATCGAGGAAGTAAAGAATAATTCGAAATATTGCAGAGGTCTGCAGGATGCGCTACAGACCACCTGTGGGCCAGGTGTTTGGATGGGTCTAAAGACCGGTTGTTGTGGTTCAGGATCAGGGTCATCTACACTTTTCCACTTATCTTCTAAGGTGTTTAAATTGAAATCTGGAAAGGATCGGTTCAGGCTACTTCGCTTTCCTCTCCATTTGACAACTGGTATAGTGGCAGGTGATGAAAACACGTCTGGTAAAGGTCTTTTCCTCTTTTGTGGAGTGACCTCTGGATGCAAGACCTCATCTGGTAAATTGTTGGCATCTGAAAGTTCACTGTATGACAGAAAAAATATTACAAAAATTGTGTCACGCTCATTCTTTCTTTCTTCTTCACGCCAGATCAAACTGATTTTCATTTCACATCATGTAGTTTAAACTTAAAGTCTTTTGAAAGATGTATCTCATGCCCATCATAATCCAGCATAGGATATTTTTTCGCTAACCAGCATGCAACCTGTTTTGTATTTCTACGAAGACCACCAAGCAAAAAAACAACCCAAATAAACATTGTATCTCATACTTTGCACGTGAAATCTCTCTCTCTCTCTCTCTCTCGCTTAAAAGCAATGCCACAAACAGCCCATAGGGGGAACTATTGAGTTTATTCAATCAGAATTCCTCTTCGTAAAATAAAACAATGTAAAATTTGACTGTCGTTTTGAATTGGATTGCCAAAAGCAGGACTAACATTACAATGATTAAATCAAAGTGTATAAATTAATGAATTATACAAATATTCAAGGTCTCATAACATGATCATTCCTTCATTTTTTCCCAACTTCACCTTTCAATGAAAACCAAACTTTGTGCATGCATGAAAGATCTTTGCCAAATAAAACAAAAACTCACGAGTCCAGCACAGGAACAACGATCATTTCCTCAAGTAAATCCACGCTGGAACCGACACTCTCCAGATCCGATTGATCATCAGACTCGATCATCTCGTATTCTTCTGCATCGCTCGTGTTTAAAAACTCCTCCATGATTTCCTCAGCTGTAGCATTCATCTTTGTAGGAGAATCCATCGCGACGTGCAGATTTTATTAAAAGCAACAGATGTAAACAGCAGCAAAGGAATGGCTAAACCGCGTGAGAGGAATGAACAGCCCGACTGCTGCATACGGAGCTGCGCAGAGCAATGAATTAATAGGCTTGTTTGAGATGCAGCTTGCCTTGCCTGAAATATAGGCGAGAGTAGCCGGCTGCAGTGAGGGGAGGAGTGAAAAAAGTGTAGGCAAGCCGGACGATTCATGAATCTCGCTGTGTTGTTGACTGCAAACGTCAGCAATGGAAGAGATCGCGTTCGCGTATTTTATCGCGGATTAAATAGATGCAACTGAAATACCAACAAATGCATTTTCATTAAGATGTTTATAAGGAGAATCAACAAAGCTGAACTGTTCATTATTGGAAAAGGCTTCTTAGTAAATGTTGGGATGTAATCTAAGTCTAGACGTAATGCAAATTCGTTTCTGTGTGAAATACTGTATAAACAGCACACAGTACAAATAATACAACACCAATACAAAAGTTTAAAGGAATTTATTAATAATATAAATGTCATAAGTCAAGAACAAGTTGAATAAATATAAAAACTACTACAGGAAGTGTAGTTTTTAGAATTAAAAAGTCATCAGCTGACATTCCCGGGCAAATGAGCATTAAGCTGTGTCGTCAGCAAGTCTTTTCCCATCGTGCTTTTCGTCAACGCAGTCGGTGGAGAGCAACTGCGCTCGGCTGTAGAATCCGACGAGCCCGCCTCTCCATCGCGAGAGTTATTTTGTACACGTCAGCGTGACATCAGAGCAAGTCGGACGTAAGTCGGACACTTTTCTAACCGGAATGCATCTTGCGCTGATCACCGGTGATCGATTCTGCGCAGAATTTGCTCATCTCAAACAAGCCTAATCATTAGTTCAGGTACTGTGATGTCACACGCCGTGAAAGCTGCGCAGCGCCGCATGCTGCCGAGCTCGTCTGGAATTGGCTGTATTTATTCTATACCACCAATATCGGTGGTCTTTATTGGCCATTTTGAATCAACATTAGAATAAGTTTTTTTTTACATAAAAGGGATAAATCTGTTAAAATATTTTCACAAGGGTGTGAAATTCATTAGGAAATGTAGGAACCATAGTTTAACCCAGGGATCTCCAAACTTTTTGTGAGCAAGGGCTACCACAATGGATAAAACAGTCTGAAGGGCTGCTTTGTTGATAGAGTGTACTCAAACCTTGTAAACATACATAATATAAAAAATATGTAATAAATAAGAAAGTTGGAGACCCCTGGTTTAACCATTGCTGTTAAACTAGATAAATCCAAAGGTTAAAGGTGGGGTGCATAATCTCTGAAAGCCAATATTGACATTTGTAATAACCTAAAGTTTAGGTCCTAAACAAACACGCCCCTACCCAAATAAAATCTGGACCTTCTTTTGATAGACCCGCCCCACACATACACAACCTAGGCAATGATGTTGGTTAGACACGCCCCTTACTGCTGGCTACAAGTGTGTTTGGGTTCTCGGCAGGACTCCCTTTTCCAAAGTGTTTTTTAAAAATCATTTGAACTTAACTTCCGGTCTCTGTTTGTAATGGTCTGGCAAGTGGCTAATCTGAACTCTGGAACAAACAACTTGTCGAAAATAATAAATGTTTTAGTTTCCTAAAGACAAGGGGAGATAACATAAAAAATAAATATATATAATTAAATTTTAAAGAAAAGAGTTGGAAATTGCTGCTTGAATCAATACGTATAATAATAAAATGACTGCAAAGAAAAATTCAATCCCGCTGCAGATGCACCTAAAGGGTTTATGATAAAAGAAACGCTCGGGTTTGCCAGATACTCACATAATCTCATGCGTAATCAGAGTTTACAGTTAAGGGAGTGTCTTGCGTGTATAAACAGTTTTGGCGCGTGTGCAGCAGGCATTTATTTTGAATTAGCGCCCCTCGGTTGAGCAGTCACTACAAATTAATAATAATAAATATCTCCTACAAAATAATGCAACATCATAAGATAGTCTCTGCACCTACGAATATTAGATTGGCAATAAAAAGTAATTGCAATTTAATGTTTTATTTTTTTGTTGTTGACATTTTAGTGTACTAAATATATACAATAGTATGTTAAAATGACTTGCACTGGCAATTTGATTGTAACTTAAAAACAGCCAACATTTTTTTTTATTTGGTACATAATAAAACTGGGCCTAATGAATGAAAGATATTTAAACTCTGCTACCGAAAAAAGGGGGGATGAGACCACAAGAAACTCTGAGTTTACAGAATAAAACCTGCTCCCGACCAGGTTAGGTTCAGAGAGAAACTTACCCTGTACTTTTTTGGATTTTAACATACCTCCCAGTCTGAAATGGAAAACCCAGAGTTTCCCTCATTTCAGGGTTAACATACTCAGTTTTCATTTAACCTTCTGAAACGGGCCCCTGGAGACTTGGAGTCTTTATTTTAGATAGTGATGAGCACTAGTCTTTAAATCAGGGCGTACTGCTATTGGCGCTGCAGACATCAAGTTTAACGACTTGCATTGCATTTAAAGTGGCAGTCTATTCAAATGGAAACAAAGCATTTAGGTGACAATCTTAAACAAAGCAGATAAGCGAGGTAACCCCAAGATCCTGGTGGCACTCTCAGACCACTTCATTATCATAGAAATAAAGAAGGGTTAACACCTTATAGGCCGTTTACAACTGCGTTTTGGTTGATTGGATTACAAGTGGATGACACAAAGGACGGGTGTAAACGGGGTGTAAAATGTTTTGAGATTGTGCACTTTTGACCACATTCAGAGGTTACACAGGCTGTTTACACAACAACGATGTAGTAACAAAACAAAAAGTTTTTTTTATTCATATATTTTTTAATGTAAGTCCACACGATAACGTTATTAAAAAGACCCCCATTTGCACTGATCCACAAAAACTACTAAAAATGTAAAAATAATTGTGCTACGTTATGGTTGTGAAGTACTTCGACGTCACTGTTTTCACAGATTTGCGTTTATATCAATTACACATAAACAATGATGCCGTCATTTTAAAGAACTTACACCGGTTACACTTGGCACATGACACAAATCGCTGTTGTTGCGTCAAAACCCATATAAAGTTTACAGTTTTGGTAGATAACCTTATGTAAATGCATTTTAGTCGTCTTTCCTCTTGACTTGAGTTGAGTCATGAACAAACGGTCACCAACACACAGCATGGGATGGGGCACCAAGAGCCTTTACAGACTGCTTTGTTTGCATGAATGGCCAATGCTATGTGTTTTACATTAGTACTTAAAAAAACAAGAAAAAAACATATTTTATGGGCTTCAAAGGCTTTAAAATGTGCTGTGCTGAATAGGGGTGACCCCGAATAGTCGAAGATTCGATGCATCGATAGGAGAAGCCTGATTCGACTACCAATCTCATAGTCGAATCGTCGCAGATGTGTTATGAAATGAGGATCATTTAATTTTGGCCGTATGGGTGCACACATTATCTGATTTCACATATAACAGCTTTCTCACAATATATTAATATACTGCATATTATGATAATGCTGCAAATAATATGTGAAGTAGCAGCTTTCAATAAATATTTTTAAAATGCGTTAATAAATCCAACAACCCCTGTGACCGGACTTCACGTCCATAAGAGGTCTCTATGTTATTAAAGCCTTGCCTCTTTGTTTCGACATTTAAAAGACAAAGCTGGCAAATTAAACTATGTCTTTCGTTCTTTTAATAATTTCTATATTTTATTTTATTTATAAATCACTTTGGGTTATCTGATTTAACTATTTGGCTTGTGTTTTGTTTCCGTGCACTTGAGGCATTTTGCATATTTGTTCTGCACTTTGTTACTTCTGACCTTATTTTATTGAAAAAAATTGTATTTATTGTAAACGTAAATTCCGATCTAATTTAAGTATGTAAATTTTGGATAGCTTTTCGTTGTATCGATGTTGCGCTATTGCGTGCTGGCCATGCTTGCGCATGTAATTTAGCCGAACGGTTAGGTGCTCTGCGTCTCATATTTAGGAGTTCATCAAACTAAACATTAAAAAACGGATGTTTTTCGACGAGTATAAGTTTTTGAAATGTATTTAAAACATATATTGTCTATCTTAAAGTTAAACTACAAAACAGGTAAGCCGTTTTTTTTATTTCGGAGATGAAACGGAAACTAGTATCTGCACCGAACCTATTTCTGCCTGACACGAATGTCTTTCTTGTGATTTAATATTATGGTCAGTCGGTGTTCACTTTCAAATGATAGCAAAGAGATTCCTGAAATAAATAATATCATCCGGTCTTTCTGTATCTAAAGTGAATACAGAGATGATCAAAGTCAAAGCAAGCAAGCAGGTATTTCTGTGCTAAATAATAACGCGTAGTGTCTATATAATCATTAATTTCAGTGTTTTTTTTGTTATAAATTAACGTTTAATGAATTGTAAATAAAGATTAGTTTTTATCATTTACAGTCACAATCACAAATTATTTGTCATTTCTCATTTGTCGGGTTTTTTTGGTCATGACTGCTTTGACGCGCTATCTCCAAATTAAATAAAAACACGTAATTGTAGCCGGAGTTTCCAAGGCAGGATTACCTTTGTTATTTTTTTAGGTTTAGTTATCAAAATGTATTTTTGTGTGATGTTCTGTAGATCGTGGCTTTAAAATGTTATGAGGAATAATTAAACAAATGTTGCCTTACATTTTACCTTAAAAAATATATATATAAATGCATCGTCAGTTTTGTCTTCGTTTATTACTTGAAAGACAGTTTTGGTCACTTTATCAGACAGTTGTTTATGTGTGCTGTTTGTGAAAGAAAATAAAAGTTACCAATTTGTACCTGGTCTGGCCCCCTCCCAACCCATGCATACAAACATAGATGATTCGACTATCGGTCGACTATGGAAAGATTCGAAAATTCTGATTCGAATATGTAAATCCTTAGTCGAGGACACCCCTAGTGCTGAAACACATTATTCTAAGTTATTGCCTTTAAAGCAAATGCAAGTTCAATTTGACTCAACATTGATGAAAGTTGAAAAAAAAAAACTCAATGTACGGCAACTTTAAAAAAAAACTGTAAACAACATATTCAACAGGATTTACAATTTATTTGGCTTAATGAGGACATACAGTACAAAACACATCCAGCATGTAAAAAAAAAGTTTTTAAAGAATAAGTAGTAGGCTAAAGAAAGAAATAAGCTCACATACATTTAAGGCTAGAAATATCCAGACAAAGAAATCAGTCATCGATACCTGAAGATAAAAATACTACAGGTTTTCTGAAAAGGCACATTTCTAAAATAAAATTCAGTAATTGGCGTTAGTAGTACAGTAATGATAAAGTAAACTTTTCAGTGTATACGACTGAAACAGTGTAAAAAACAACTACTTTTCATACAGCTACAACATAAATCATGAACTACCATAATACCAGTGGCACCAGCTTCCATGCACCATGCATTAGATTTACAGCTTTTCTTTTCAGGCTTCTAGCTCCGCATCTAATGTAACTTCTACTTCTTCTACTTTTATTTCTACTTCTTCTTCTTTTATTTCTTCTTTAAATGTTACTTTTTTGTTTTCTTCTTTAACATAACCGTCTTTATGCCAGATAGTGAAACAATTGCGCGTGGAAACCAAACACAAACTGGCATCACAAGAGACACATTTAACTGGAGTTTTGGAGTGACAAACTCTGCAACTGCGCCTTCCAACTGTGCTGTCTCCAGAGATGTACTTGGGCAGGTGTAAATTTTTAGGAGCGTCCTTACGTACTTGTGAAGGGAGAGGTAGAGGCTCCGTTCCTGCCAGCTCTGAGACGAGAGCCTCCCGAAACTCCTTCTGGGTCATTGGTTTCTGGTTCTTCGATTTGGCTACGTGCTTATGTAAAATGAAAGCATTTACAACAGCGATGTCCACGAAGTGGAAAAAAAACGACCGATACCACTTTCTCGTTTTATGTAGGACTGTGTAATATCCAATAAGCGCGTCAGACAGATCGACTCCACCCATGTACCTGTAATGAAAAGAATATGTATATATTATTATATTTAGAATTGAAAAGGTACAAGAACAAATGCTTCCCAACACTGAACGATTTCTACTCACTTATTGTAGTCCAACACTGCAGGTGGAATTGGGAATTGCTCCTCGTTCCAAACTCCATCATCTCCCTTCACCTTCCTCGTCACTTTATCTCCATTGAATGCTTTATGAAAGCTGGAGCACATCAAAACATTTCTCCTGTCCTTCCATTCGACGAACAGGAGTTTGTCGTCCCTGAACCAGCGTATACTGCCACGAGGGGCTGTGGCTTTTAGGCGCCCGATCCTGTTTGCTCGAAGGGTCCCGCAAGCAAAAATCTTCTTACTGAGAAGATCCCTGAAGAGTGCGGGGCTCGTGTAAAAGTTGTCAACAAACAGCTTGTATCCAGAGCCCAACACTTTTTCATTCACCAGTGCCATGACAGTCTCATAGCCAACCCCCTTTCTTTGCTTTGGGTCTGAAACTTTGTGGGTTGTTTTACCCTCATAAATGAAGAAGTCCCACGTGTAACCCGACAGAGAATCAGCCAGTACGAATAATTTGTAACCCCATTTCGTAGGTTTGTTCTTCATGTACTGTTTGAGTCCATTTCTAGCCTTAGATGCTACCATTCTCTCATCGATGGAGATGTTTTGAAATGGATGAAGATATGTTTTGCAGGCTTCTCTGATGTTCTCATAAAGCGGTTTGATCCTAAACAAACGGTCATATTCAGGCGTTCCCTTCTTTTTGTCATTCTCTGCATCTTCTTTGGGATCACTAAGATGAAGAGCGCCAGATATGGTCAGAAATTTCTTAGAAGACATGACTCGTAGGGGATACGGCAGACTGTAGACATCGGCCTTTTTCCAGTAATCTGTGATGCTGAAGCACTTTATCAAACCCATGTAAATGACCAGCGACAGGAAACACTTGAAATCTTTCACCGAAATGTCCTTCCATGATTGGTTCCGTTCAGCACGAACACTGGCCCCATAGGCATTAGAGTTGGCTATAATTTTCAACATTGTTGATGATGAAAAAAACAATTGAAAAAATTGTAAAGGACTGTATGATGCACCGGAGAGCAGCTGTGGGCCAGGATTTCGCAAGGGTCTGAAGCATGGGGGAGTTGGCTCAATATCAGGTTCATCCGCTGTATGCCACTTATCATCCGAGATGCCTAAGGAAAACGATAACGATCGTTTGGCTGTGTTTTTCTTGTCTTTGGGTTTCCCTTTGCCCTTCTTTGCAGAACCAGGTGAAGCGGATCTGTTAGATTTTGCTGGCGATGGCGATACGGAGGACAGATTGGGTCTCTTCCTCTTTCTGGGAGTAACCTCCCAGTCCTCATCAGATGTCGAATCCTCATATGAAATACTTAATACAAATCGAAAAAAAGAAAATATGTATAGATGATGGAAAATATTACTTTGATTTTTTTTTATTAACTAAACTATCCAATTAAAGTTTTTTTTAATAGTACTTCTTTACAATGTGCAATGTTGCAATGCAACTTCACAGTAGTTGCGGCCGGTGCCTTCTCTTTCTAGGAGCACAAATTGAAAATGTGTGTTCAGAGTGTCAAAATGTGTGTTTGTTATGTCATGTGAACTATGTGCATCATGCGTCTCGTCAAAATACCTGCTGCACACGCCCTGAAAGGATTTATGATAAAAGAGACGTTCACGTTCACAAAATACTCGCAAGACAGTAACTAAACACTAAACTCTGATTACACATGAGATTAAAGGAATAGTCTACCCTTTTGCCATATTAAACTATGTTATTACCTCAACTTAGACGAATTAATACATAACTATCTTTTTTTCAATGCGTGCACTGTACAGCGCGTTGTGAATGTGTTAGCAGTTAGCCTAGCCCCATTCATTCCTATGGTACCAAAAAAAAAGTTTTATTTTGTGGCACCATACTTACTGGTATAACTCCTCATGTAACAGTCTTTAAATAGGGAAAACACGGAAGTGTTTGGTGGCTTCCCTGTTTGGTACCATAGGAATGAATGGGGCTAGGCTAAATGCTAACACATTAACGACACGCTGTACAGTGCACGCATTGAATAAAGATAGATATGTTTTAATTTGTCTAAGTTGAGGTAACAACATAGTTTAATATGGCAAAAGGGTAGACTATTCCTTTAAGCGAGTATCTGGCAAACGCGGGCGTCTTTTTATCATAAAACCCTTCGAAGCGTCTGCAGCTGGCTTGTATTTTGACATAACGCGTGATGCATACAAGTTTACGTGACACGCCGAACACATATTTTGACATGACAAACCACACACGATGGACTTAATACATGTTGTGAGAAGCTTCGCATCGTGCGCCCTCAAAAAAGAGGTCACCGGCCACCACTGCTTCACAGTTAAATTAGTAAAGACAGGTCAGACATAAGTAAAACAAAATTGCAAAATGCATTATAACTTTTTAAATGTTTTGCACATTAGCCATACTAACTGATAAAAACTTTATTTCCTTTCAATCAGATTGTTATTTAAAATGCTACCAGCGAATGGGTGTATAATTATTAACAACTTTATTTAATATGCGTTTTTTATAGGTTTTTTTACGATTTGCAGTAACTTTGAAAAAAGGGGAGTGGCTCTATTGCAACTTAGTTAAAATTGTGCATGCTTATAAATCAAGATGCAACTAATAAATCAATACAAAAAAAAGTAACTTCATCGCCATCTGATTTTGTACAAATTACCCTGCTTGACATAACGTTAACGTTACATGTTTCAATTTAGAAAATAAAAAGTGAGGTAATTTTCTTTTGACAATCCTCTCAAAATTCAAAACAATGGTCTCAAAATACTCCGTAAGCACTCTTTTAATTTAAAACCCTGAATTAATTTAAGAAATTGAGGCCTGTATGTGAAATGTATAGAAAACGTGCACTCACTCATCTAGCAGCAGCTCTTCTCCTGAGGAGTCCACGCTCCCCTCCACAGAGGAATCCTCCTCAGATTCATTCAACTCTTCCTCATGTTCTTCATCGTTTACGGTCTCCTTTGATTCAGCATTTTTTGGGTCGACTTTAGCCTTTTTACGTGGATTCATGGTCAAATGCAGAGCAATCCCGCACCATGCAAAACAAACGGCGAAATCTGAGGTAAATGAACGCAACGGCTCAGGATTTAACAGGATTCGGTGGGCGGAGCTTAGATAAAGCTCGAGAACTGTGGGACTCGGAGAGAGGGGGTTTGTCAAAATAGGTCTATAAATCATTCAGCAAGGATTCAGTGCAAAATGCAAAAAACAAACAAACGGCTATCTCTGAGGTAAATGAACGGCTCATGATCATTGCTGAAGCACGGGCTCGAGAACTGGGGGGAGAGGGTCGTCAAAATAGATCGATAAATCATTCAGTAAGGGTTATCAAAAAAAACAAACGTTATATATGCAGCAAACGCACGGGTATTAACATGTCAATGCATGTCATCATATTTATAGGTGAAAGAAAAACAAAGCTAAGGTGAACGCCATGCAGGAACTTGCAGTCCAGAACTTGGACCTCATGTGGCGCTACGCAAACAGAGCGATCTGTGACATCAAAATACCGTGAGAGCACAGCTTGCGAATCACTCTCGCGGTACTTCGATGTCATTCGCTTATCGTTCTGCGCAGCACTGCACGCAGTCACACCTGAAGAGCAGAAAAACGTGTTCAATGCTTCATGACATTTACAAAAAGTCTGCACATTTCGCATTTGCATTACCCTTATGCGAATGTAACGTCAAAATGTCTTTTTATTTACTGCATCAACTGTTTATGCAGATGAAGAAAAATTTCAAAGAAACGTGTTTTGAGTGAACAAGTTGTCCACGTCTAGATCTTACCACGAGGTGGCGTTGTCAACGTGTTTTTTTATCTAGTGCACTGCTGGAGGGCGATTTAACTACAGCCTGGATATCTCCAAATAGGGTCTGGATTTCCAAAACGGGATCGGGGCCCCAAAAGGGGCGTGGCAATTCCATTGACAGACAGGACACGGGCTACAAGTTGAATGTATCTTTCAAACAATGGTTATACTAAACACATCACATTCTTTCAAATCTGTGCAAGGATGTGGATCACATGTGAAAATAGGCAAAGTTTTAAAGAAAAACATAAAAAACTGCTGTTACGAACAGAAATACATTTTAATGTCATTATTTTAAAAATGTCTGACACATTAAGCTACTTGCAAGCACAAAAGGTATTTATTTTGAGCATTAACAAGTTTACAGCTATGACATCATTATTGCCCCTACAGCAAAAAATATATATTTCAAAAGATACAAATAATGCCCAAAAAATGCATTTGCTTTAATATTTTGGAATATGTTTACAAAAATGTATTTTTATGAATATATTTTTGGCCATTATTTGTATATTTAGAAATATATCCTAAAAATATATTTTTTTAAAGCATTAAAAAATATATCTAGCCTACTACATCTAGTGTTACGAACCTGTAAACATAACCATTTTAAAAAGATAAAGATTAAATATATAATTAAATATATTTTCAACTTAAAACAAAACACTTTATAAAATTAACTTGAATTTATCATATATTTTAAATATATTTTGGCAAAGAATACATTTTTTGCCATATGAAATGTAAAATTAGAAATGTATTTGGTTGCCATTGTAATAGGCTAATTTTAAAATATATGTTGATATATGAAGGTTAAAACTATATATATTTCCAAATTCAAAAATATATTCAATTGTGCATATATTTTGCATATATTTAAAATATATTTCTGGCCAGAGAAATAATTTTTTTTGGCCGTAGTCAAATTTATACGATTTATACGAAGCCCCTAAGGGGACATGGAGAAAAAATTAAATAAAGTTCAGTTTCGTGTGCGAACATGAAACTATCGCATGCACACGTGAAACTAGCGTGTTTAGTTTTACATGCAGACGTGAAAGCGAAAGTTTCATGTGCGCACGCAAAAGTTTCATGTGCGCACGCGAAAGTTTCACGTCCGCACGTGAAACTAACGCGTGCGCATGTGATAGTTTCACATGCTCGCGAAACTAAACTTTAAAAAAAAATTCTGCACACGAAGGTTTCGCGTGAGCACATGAAAGTTTCATGTGAGCACTATTTTTGGATTAAACTTTATTAAGCAAACCAGCGGGGTGTTTGTACCACCCATCTGTTGTCTTTAGAATTGATGTGTAAATTAAATAGTTATTTGCAACAGCCCTAAAATCTCAAAGACCTTCGCACACATGTAGTGCGTGACATTAAAAAAGTAGGTTTACTACAGGCCACGCAGGTATTTGAGAACGCTGCTGTCAAGGGCCTCATTAAACATTTAGGTGCTATTCGAGCACACCAATACAATAAGACCAGTGCCGACCAGTGAGCGCAGATAAAGCACACTGCGTATGTGTGAGTTTGTCCCATCTCAAACAGGTTTTCCCACAATTGAACTCTCCACCCCATCCTGGTTGGACTTTAAAAGCCCAGCCTCTCCACAGGTACACACATTTCGCTTAGGTTTGCCCACCTGAAACATCTTCAACCCGATCCTCCAGCTGTTCCTCTTGAAGCATGAGTCTTAGAAGCAAGCGCATCAGTTCCAGCAGCTCTGTGAGGAGCAGTGGTAAGATGGCAGGCTATGGATACAGCAGTTTAAGCGGGATCTCTCTGGGCGCATCTGCCCCGAGCTTCAGCACCAGCTCGGCGTATCTGGGTCCCCCCATCGCCAGCGTCTCCGTCAACAAGAGCCTGCTGGCTCCCCTCAACCTGGAGATCGACCCCAACATCCAGATGGTGCGCACTCAGGAGAAAGACCAGATCAAAACGCTGAACAACCGTTTCGCTACATTCATCGACAAGGTATGGTGTCTCTCATTCCATAAGATTGCACAAATGAATATCCTATCAATGATCAAATCAAGTTCAGTGCAAAATGATGGATTGTGTCTTCATACAATTATTTATAAGTATCTCTAAAGTTCTCATGAACTTAAACTCACATGAAAATGATACCGTGATGGATTTCTCTGAAGCCTGTAACCTGATAAAAAGCAGGTCAGATTTGACCAAGTCACCGAAGACAGCGCTATCCAGAGAGCATGAAGGAAGCTTTTGTGTCCTAAAGGACAATGCAACCAAATCCCAGGGGCCTGCCGGACTGAAATTGACACTTCAATCGCATTTCAGTACAACCAAGGCACTGTTGTGTGTCGGGGCAGGGTTGGGTCCCTCATCACAGACCTCGGGTCAGCTTTGAAAGGGCTTGAAATAAGGGGTTTGCAAGGAAGGAACCCATCTAGGACAGCTACTAATCTCTGGAGTGTCACAGTGGCACTAATGTGTGGAGTCATATTGCTCTTGTAATGAGTCGATCCTGGCAGGGTGGGCATCAGTGAATGCGGTCAGGCTTTCAGGATGTGCAGTGAACTGAGCAGGTCTTAAAAAAACAAACGCTTCTTTTCTGTCCTTGCTTAAGAAATGACAGGAACTTTGCTGCTTGTCTAGCACCAAGTATGGCATTTGTAACAAGACTCCGGTTAAACACAATACACCCTTGGCACACCAGATCTAATGAAAGTGCTATGCTTCACTGCTTCAGGTACAACATGATACCTCTACTGATATACTCAACATCAACATCCCAGTAAAATTAGTTAAAATATCTTTAAAACTTACTCTAACAAAAGCAGGTTCATAAATATGACATCAATTGTTGATGGTAATATCAAAAAAGCATCCAAGAAGCAAAAACCAAGCAACTTTTTAGGTATTATTGTCAACAATAAGGCTCAAATTTAGTTTCTTTTCTCCTAAAATAAATTTTTACCTTCTACATCCCATGCGAAATACAAATAAAAACATAATAACGCAACCAATTCATTGCCCCATCCGCAGGTGCGCTTTCTGGAGCAGCAGAACAAGATGCTGGAGACAAAGTGGGACCTCCTGCAGAACGAAAACCCGAGCCGGTCTAACGTTGAGCCCATGTTTGAGGCGTACATGGCCAACCTGCGCAGACAACTGGACGTGGTCAACAACGACAGGACCAAGCTGGACGGAGAGCTGAGGAACATGCAGGGTCTGGTGGAGGACTTCAAACACAAGTAGAGTGCTCAGATATCACTGATAAAACTATACTGATGGTTCAGGAAGAATCATTTAGTGATATCATATTACAAAGGCAGGATCATGATATGAATAGTTAAACTTTAAAGGGGATAGTTCACCTAAAAATGAAAATTATGTCTTTATTTACTATTTACACCACATGTTGTTACAAACCTGTATACATTTCCTTGTTCTGATAAACATGAAAGAAGATATTCTGAGGAATGTTTGTAACCAAACAGTTTATGAGCACCATTCACTTCCATAGTTTATTTTTCCTACTATTTAAGTAAATGGGCCCCATTGACTTCCATAGTTTTATTTTCCTACAATTGAATTGAATGGGTCCCATTGACTTACATAGTTTTATTTTTCCTACTATTGAAGTGAATGGGCCCCATTTACTGCCATGGTTTTATTTTTCCTACTATGGAAGTGAATGGGCCCCATTGACTTCCATAGTTTTATTTTTCCTACTATTGAAGTGAATTGGCCCCATTGACTCCATAGTTTTATTTTACCTACTATTGAAGTGAATGGGCCCCATTGACGGCCATAGTTTTATTTTTCCTACTATTAAAGTGAATGGGCCCCATTGACTTCCATAGTTTTATTTTTCCTACTATTGAAGTGAATTGGCCCCATTGACTTCCATAGTTTGATTTTACCTACTATTGAAGTGAATGGGCCCCATTGACGGCCATAGTTTTATTTTTCCTTCTATTGAAGTAAATAGGCCCCATTGACTTCCAAAGTTTTATTTTTCCTACTATTGAAGTGAATGGGCCCCATTGATTTCCATAGTTTTATTTTTTCCTACTATAGAGGTGAATAGTGTTCATGATTGGTTTGGTTATAAACATTCCTCAAAATATCTTCCTTTGTGTTCATCAAACATTTATTACATTAGTACAATTATCGGGTTTGTATAACAACATAAGAGTAAATATGATAACAGAATTTCCATTTTTAGGGGAACTATCCCTTTAAACCCAAACAAAAGCATTATGTCATCATTTGCTCACGCTCACAGTATATCATTGCAAACCCGTATCACTTTCTTCTGTAAAAAAAAGAAATAGATGATTTACTAAACATTCGGTTGGCTGGATTCAATGACTGTATACATTATAACTTACTTTAACACTTAGTAAAGTGTTTCATTCATTCGTTTTTAATGCTCTGACAAGCACACAGCAGAACTTTATACAGCAAAAACCAACAAACAAAATGATATAACAGCACAGGAATGTTTCACTGTATAAAAAATCAGCTGTCTTGGAATATCAACGCTTGTCCAATTAAACTGGAACAGGACAGGACATGATTTTACATGCAACAAGACACCAGATGCATATGTGTATGAAATGTTTCTCTGACTTACTCAATCCTTTAAAAACATCCTCATTTTAACTTTTGTCTACATCATGCATGCATTCACTAAAATGCAAATTTTCTTTAATTCAGATATGAAGACGAGATCAACAAAAGGAACAACCTGGAAAACGACTTTGTGATTCTGAAAAAGGTTTGAATCCCAGACCGCTTTTAAATTCAAAATTACAACCCTTAATATGTAAGAGCTGGATTTAGGAGACCAGGGAAAGTTGCACTTTCACAACACCTAGAATAAAAGAAGTATAGGAGAGGGAACAATGGGAAGTTTGGGAGTGGTGAAAGACCTCTGAGCTGCTTAAATTGAACGTGGAGGGATCGAATCACATATGACAAAAGCCTGGGTGGGGACACGGCATTATTTATACATCGGAGGAGATCTGTTTTCAGCAGCCAGTGGAGAGTAGTTAAAAGATGCACATTAAAATCAACAAGATGTAGCTTATGTGAGATTTTACTGGTGTATACGTGTCGTGAAGAAGAGAAAGAGGAGAAATTAAGTACTATGTGTCCTACAGGATGTCGACTCGGTGTATCTGGTGAAAGCTGATTTGGAGGACAAAGTTGGTGCCCTGACAGATGAGATCAATTTCCTGAGGACCATCTATGATGAGGTATATTATGATGGGCATCCACCAATATATAAACATATATTGCATGAGCTTGTCAAAGATCTAGCACAATTGGTCATAAAACACATCAAGTTTTTTGATAATATAAATCTTTGAATTGAAAATATAAATAATTTCCAAAGTTAAAAGATTTGTACCTGGATTAGTAATGAAATGGTCCTTGTTTTATTCAATCAGGAGCTGCGTGAACTGCAGGCCAGCATCAAAGACACGTCCGTCATCGTGCAGATGGACAACTCACGAAACCTCAACATGGACCACATCGTGGCTGAAGTCAAGGCTCAATATGAGGACATCGCAGCCAAGAGCCGTGAAGAGGCTGAATCCTGGTACAAGTCCAAGGTAGAGACAAAAAGCTAAATTTTAGAGTAGCCTATGTGAATATTTTACCAATTGCTTAAAACAAATGTGTTATACCGATTAATTTCTTACGTCTCAGTTTGACCAGATGTCCTCTCAAGCCATTCAGTACAACGACGAACTGCGAAACATTAAAGGAGAGATCGCAGATATGAACCGTATGATCAGTCGTCTCCAAAGTGAGATTGAATCTATTAAATCTCAGGTAGGAAAGATTCTTTATTTTTCATTTAACCTATAACCAAGACAATCATGACTGATGACTCTACAATCATTTTAGCGTGCTAACCTAGAGAACCAGATTGCTGAGGCTGAGGACCGTGGTGAGATGACCGTGAAGGAGGCCAAAAATCGTATCAAAGATATGGAGGAGGCGCTGCAGAGAGCCAAGCAGGACATGGCTCGCCAACTCCGCGAATACCAGGAGCTTATGAACGTCAAGCTGGCGCTGGACATCGAGATCGCCACCTACAGGAAGCTGTTGGAAGGCGAAGAGGATAGGTAACACTTTCTTAGCGCATTACACATCAGAGGTTTAAATGGAAATCTTTACTTGTATTAATATTGGCTCTCATTCCTTTATTTTTCAATCGCAGAATTGGACAGCAGTCCATTGTGAACATCCAGACTGTTCCTAACTACAGTAAGTCAAAAACAAATAAAATAAAAAATATATTGAGGGTGAATCCAGAGATAACCTTTGAACTTTTTCTACACAGGTTCCAAAGGGATGAATGGTTTTCAGCAGAGCAGCTCCCCATCACCGAAAATCCTGATCAAGACCACTGAAACCAGAAACAACACCAGATTTAGCACTCACTAAAGACTAAACTATACAATCGAAATATAAACATTTCAGAAAGAAAGATTTTCAAAATAAAAAAATCCTGTACTTGATATCGTATAAACATGTTAAAGAAATAGTTTTATTTGTGAATCAGTGGAAGGAATCTTTGATGAAATTTTCTGAATTAACTGCTTTAATTCTAATACTATACAAAAATAAATACATCTAAATAAAAGTATGCAACTTGTGTATTGATTTAAACTAAAAAACTGTTTTTACTTAAGAGCATAACAAAGAGAAAAGCAGGAAAGAAGCAAGGTATCGGTGGTAAACAATAGCCTGAACAGAGCAACTCATGTAGCTTTCTGTAAACCTACTGTAATGTAATAAAACCATGCGTTGTTGTCTTACACGTAGGACAGATACATTTGTGACACTACCATCATTCATCAGCCTTAGGGATCAACAGTGAGTTAAATTTCAACAGGAAGACAGACGATCAAGGACCAGCAGTATCAGTTTTACTGTCATCCTGCAGAAAATAATTTAAAGTGATTTAGAGGAACAGTCCTGAAAACTATCTCCTAACAAACCCAATGTCCACAAAATGGCATCCAGGTTTTTGTCATATCAGAATGAAAATCTGATACAGGTTGGAGACACAATGAACACTGTGATGACATGAATACACCCTCTCTAAATTATTAAGGCCCTCACCCCATTGCACCTGCCTGCAACACTATGTAGGTCTAAGAAGATTAATTTATTTGACAGATTTTTAAAGGCAGCTATGGTCCAATTCACAATTTTACATTTCCTTTGGTGTGTAAGTGTGTATTATGTTAACAATATGCAAAAGGTACAAACCCCAAAGTAAACAATGATGCGAGTTGTCATCCCCAATGCAAATCTCTTTTCTTGGACTACAACAAACAGCAACAGTTTACGTCTTGGGCCTGTTGACATGGACAGGACGGTCATTATCATAATTCATCCCGCTTCAGACTCACAGCCTGTAAGTTAACTCCTGTTAGCGTTTCATTGTGAGCAAATCTTTCAAACATGGTAAGGAGCGCCACATTTACGGCTGACGACAGAGGTATTCAGACCAATCACAACGTATAGATTAGCTGGCCAATCAGGGACACAGAAATAGCCCTTACGAAAATTAACCATGGTTTTACTACAGTTAAAACAAAAAAGCATGGTTCCTGTAGCAAAACCATGGTAACCACAATATAACCATGGTTTTGACAACCATGGTTTTCAAAAACCATAGTTTAAACCATGGTTACTGTAGTAAAACTATGGTTTTGCTGATAGTAATCAAAACACCAAAAAAAAAACATGGTTACTAATTTACCACAATAAAACCATGGTTAATTTTTGTAAGGGAGGTGCCATTTTTAGGTTTAATATACTGTAAAATTATTATATAAAAGAAATACACACATACTGAGCACTTACATATGCAAAAATCACCAAAAATC
Source organism: Paramisgurnus dabryanus (assembly GCF_030506205.2). NCBI lineage: Eukaryota > Metazoa > Chordata > Actinopteri > Cypriniformes > Cobitidae > Paramisgurnus > Paramisgurnus dabryanus. Next base: position 4,918,248 of record NC_133360.1, on the reverse strand, counting down.
TAAAAAGTCTTGTCAATGCTTTCCACTGAAATGCACACTTTTGCAAACGTATCGCCGCTCCTTTTCATTTTTAGCCTGCACCCAAATAATTTAAAAGGTTTACTTCATTACTTCATTACATTTATATAGCGCTTTTCTCAGTACTCAAAGCGCTTTACATGTGAACGGGGGAATCTCCTCAACCACCTTCTGTTTAAGTTACTGTTTAAACATACTGTTTAAAATAATGTGACACTATCCAAAACTTAATATGTGAATTAATATTAAACGTGAAAAATCAGTCAGTCAGTCAGTGCGTTGATATGAGTGACCGTTTGTTTTTGAATTGCGAGAGCGCGCATAGAGGCGCGGCGGGAAGCACGAGACGATTTCTTATTAAACCAAAAGCGTTTATTGGATTGATTGATTAATAATGAATTACTATAATTTATTGCGTTTGGTTGCAGTTTTTTCTAACAATTTGTGGTGTCCTTCTGTTGTAAAGTAGGTATTTCTTAATGTAAAGCAGCAGTTTAAAATTACCATATGGCAAACAAATAGCCTATATTTTTAAATTTTTTATAAAAAAATATTTATTTAGATACATTTTTTTAACAAATATATTTGAAAGTATTTAAAAATATATATATTTAGTCCTCCGTATTTTAAACCAAGAAAATAAATTCGCATCCCATTGGAAGAAAACCTTTTTTCATTTATGTTCCAAAACAAAACGGGTTTGAAAAGGTTTAAATAAAAATATTCAAAAATATACTTTATTTAAAATATATTTTAAGAATACATTTCTTGCCATATGGGTTGTAATTGCTTGCCCTTGAAATACATTTTGAAATATAATGTTGATATATAAAGGTTGAAACATAATATATTTAAAAAAAATAATAATTAAGCTTTACTTTCTACAAACTGTATTTAGCATATATTCAAAACACATTTTTGGGTTGTAAAAAAATAAACTATAGCCTACTTCTGACAAAGAGAGTAAAAATAACACACGACACAGAAATATTACATTGATGTATATTTATTAAAATAATGTACTAAAAACAAATTAAACACAAATATGTTGTATCGTGCAACAGTAATCTAAAATAAAAATAGGGGCCATTATTTTGTTTATAAAGGGGAATTTGCATTCACTGCATTAAATTTTTATATCAAAAGCAGACATCACTGGCGCCCCCTAGTGCTTGATGACAAACAAATATCAACTTGACTACTTTCCAAATGTTTCATACTTGTTATTCATCCTCAGGTTGTTCCTGTAATTTTCTTACATGTAACAAAAAAGCTGTTTTTAATTTTTTTTGCACCATTAACTTTCAAGTGTAGTGTATGAAAAATCCATTCTTCAGAAGAATTGTGTCCGATTGAAGAAAGTCACATTTTATGTTAAGAAGAAAGGGTGAATGAATGACATTGGACCCATTTTAGGGTTCATAAACAATTAATCTCCTTGCTTGTAACATATAAAACATTAAAAACAATTTGTTGAGTACTACATTTGCTGACAGGGTATAAAGTTAAACAAACACCACTGATGACCATTGTCTGTGTTTCCCTCTATCACCGTCGTCTGAACAGCAGTAGGCTTCTGTCCCATGTTGTGTTCCCAAAGCTCTGCATGAGCTCCATCCCACACTGCTTTTCCAAGTGCTCTCTAGCATGTGCTGCCATATCCCCACGAATCTCAAGTGTCTTAAAGTGATCAAAGTCATTGCGGCCCACTTTGCGTAACCTGCGTGCAGCAGAGCGATAACACTTCCACGGTTGTGCTTCCAGAAGCAGATACTCACAGAGAGATGCGAGCCTGGAGAGGAAAGACAAAAACCCTGCGTCTCCGTGATTAAGATGAACCCACATAGTCACAGCAAAACAAGTGCACAGGTGAAAACGTTTGCATCCAAACCTCTCCAGATGAGAGTCCAGCACTGTCTGGCTCTCAGAGTCATTCGTGATATCCAGAGGGATAAACTGGATATTCTGGGGAAAGGGGTTGAGGTTCTGTGCCCGGAGGATTAAATCTCGGTCCAGGTCAAATCCAAGCATGTAAACCTCTTTTTTTGAAGGATCACTTTCAGATGTGTGCTCCTGCAATAGATGCTTGTACAGAGCAACAGTCAGGTCCTGGCAAATAGGGAAAAATAATACAAAACACATTATGGGTATCAAAACAACAATAGTTTTATACATACTGCATCAACACAGTTTGTGATCTATATAAAGGTACTTTTATTTTCTTTATTGTTTTTCTCTTAGATTAAAAAAATATGATTTAAAAAAACATTAACAAAAATGATTTAAAAATATATTTTTTTGGCCATTTTTTGTATATTTTGAAATATATTATTATAAACATACATACTTTTTGAAGAATTTAAAATATATATTTAGCCCTGCATATTTTAAACCAATGAAATATATGTATGTCCCATTTTTCGTCTATGTTACAAAACAAACGGGTTTGAAAAGGTTTTACTTTTATTTTCTTTAATGTTTTTCTCTTAGATTAGAAGATTCTCTTAGAAATGTATGATTTCAAAAAACATTAACAAAAAATTTATTTAAAACTTCCAATCTGTCTACTGGGCTGGAATTAGTTAATTTTTGTATTTAATTTAGTAATTAATAAATATAAATATAATAAATACAGCACATAATACAAAAACATGAAATCATCCGACTATGCTGGTTAATAATTAATTTGAGCCTGTTTAGTTTATTTAAATACTAAATAAGTCAAATCTGTCAATCTCACCCCTGAATTGCACCCCACGTCCAGCATTAAAACTGTTGGGCTGTTCTCAGAACTGTATCCGATGTTTTCAAGCAGAGATGTTGGTATTAAACTGAGGCGGTTCTCTGGTGGGTTAAATGTGTAATAGTTAATAAAATTTCCAAAAGGAGCAGCTCCTGGATCTTCATTTTCAGCAGTTTCCTCTAAACTCACATGAGTCTCCATGTCTGTCCGGCAAGAAAATAATTCCGGAAGGATCGTATTGGCGTTGAATATTAGTTCCTTATATAAAATTAATCAAAAGTAATATAATCTAATACGAATTAAACTCAATAAACGGCAAAAAGGTCAATAAACGTACATCATTTATTTTATAAAACGATTATTTTCAGACATAGTTTATAAAGCCACACGGATGTTTTATTAAGAAAAAACGCGTTTACTAATTTGTCCCTTTTGGTTTCCCATAGCGTTACGAAACCACATCGCGCATGCGCGCACAAACCACCTGGCTGCCTCTGACATTGAAAACGCATCTACATTTTTACACTTTCTATATTGGAAATATAACAGGTAACTTAAAAATATGTGATTTTTATCACAACTATAACAATAACAAAACACTTACGACTTCAGAAAGATGCATGTAGCCTGTTTGCTAATATTTTAGTGAAAACGATGCGTGTTGTTGATAAAATTAAAGAGCACAGATTCAAACATCAAAACTCATATCGTTTAAACTAAGAAATTTAACTAGGATTTAGTAACAATTAAGTACAAAACTACTATGGTAATCCCAAATGTAATGTACAATGGTAACTTACTCTTTGAAGGGTGATGTAAATACCATGGTAAATGGGTATGGTATACCATTGAGACTTCAACCCCTTTGTTAAATCCCTTAGTAAATATTTTTTTTTTAATAGTTTTAAGTGTACTAACCATGTTTTGGTGGACTAATTACAATTTGTATTACCGTAGTTTTACTGCAAATACCATGGTTATCTCTGGTTCCTGTGGTGAACCACTGACAAATTTGTTAAACTATGGTTATTGTACTAAACCCATGGTTGATTTCATGTGATACCATCTCTGTACCATGGTGCCAGCACAAAACGTTTGTAAATATGGGTTACCACATTGGATGTAGTTGGCAATACTGAATCTGATCCATTATGTTTCCCCAGGTTCATGATGGTCAGCGGGAAGCGCATCGCTGATGTGGGATACAAGCTCTTTTCAGGCTCTATGATGATGCTGACGGTCTACGGCGGATATCTTTGTGTCATGCGGGCCCAGAGATACTGGGAGAAACAGAAACAACGACAGCTGGAGGCACAGAACCCGAACACAGAGATCATTAAAGACTGAGAGATGTTCACATTCATCATGTCGTGTGTGGGACTCTTTGTGTGGCCATGAAGATAATGTAGACATCAGCTGAAACTCACCTGCGTTTAGGTGGAGGATCTGGAAGTTTGTGTTTGTCATTGGCTTTAAATGAAATCAGTACTACAAAAAAATGTCCTTTGATTTATATGTTGTAATATATTAAATTTAACTTGTACAATCAGATCATCTCGTGTGTTTGTGCATGCAGTATTATTTATGGGGTTCCCACATATGTTGACCAGAATTTTTAAATGTGTCTACTGCTTTATATATACTTAAAATTATATATTTTGAAGAAGCTCAAGCCGTTCTAGGTTTATATAACTTTCTTCTTTCAGGCGAACAGTCAGAGTTGTATACTTTTTTTATACTTTCAACTTTATAATGGCATTGGATAGTTCCCCATTTTTAAACCTCCAGAAAGTGCATATTATCATCACTTTCTTCTTTTAGCCAAACACAGTCAGAGTTATATTAAAGGGGACATGTTACAAGACTTTTTTAAGATGTCAAATAAATCTTGGTGTCCCCAGACTACGTATGTAAAGTTCTAGCACAAAATATTATATAATTTATCTAAATTGCTAAAATGTGCCTTTTTTGGGGTGTATGCTTTAAAATGCAAATGAGTTGATCTCTGTACTAAATGGCAGCGCCGTGGTTGGATAGTGCAGATACAGGGGCAGTATTATCCCCTTCTGACATCACAAGGGGAGCCAAATTTCAATTACATATTTTTTCACATGCTTGCAGAGAATGTTTACCAAAACTAAATTACTGGGTTGATCTTTTCACATTTTCTAGGTTGACTGGGGACCCAATTATAGCACTAAAACATGGAAAAAGTCAGATTTTTATGATATGTCCCCTTTAAATAATATCTAGAATCTTTTCAGCTTTATAATGGCATTGGATAGTGCCCCATTTTTAAACCTCCAAAAATACATTCACGTATGTGCATAGTTCATAAAGTTTGAAATATAAATATTTTGTTACAAAACCCATGGCTTTACTTCAGAAAGTAAATTTTTAACTGTATGATTTAGTTTTTAATGGATGGATGGATGCAGAAGATTTACAAATGGGGCACTATCCAACGCCATTATAAAGCTGAAAAGAGCAAAGATATTATTTAATTTAACTTCAACTAGGATGGATTGAGGGTAAGTAAAATGTGTGTTAATTTTCATTTTGGGGTGAACCATTTCTTTAAAATGACTTTGTACGAGAAAGAAATTTGATTGATAATGATGAGACGTTAAAAGACGCGTACTACTTTCAGTTTTACAATAATAATAATAATAATAATATCCTTAACGGTTTGTTTATAAAAATGTACAAATAAAATGACAAACATTTTCTGATTTTATCAATATTTTTAAATACCCTCATATGTTTTAGTTTTATCATAACAGCGGGACTTTATTGCATGACTCTTTGATTATCAATGAAAGATAAAACCAGGCTCAGATAAAATCTGCCACTCTATATCATATTTGTGCATTGGTTAAAACATGGTAAAATATTTTGAATAGAGTGGAAAATATTACATTTCTATTATCAAATTAAACTAAAATTACAACGTTTGAATAGTCTGATAAATTTTAAACTCTAGCAGAAATATTTGTGCTTCCAAAAGCATCTCACTGTAAGACAAAGCCCCAGCTTTTATTTTAATAATCTTATTTGGTTTATCCAAAATAAAAAAGAAGGCAAAATGAAAAACAGAACAGAAACGAATTAAAAACACAACAGTAACCAAAACAAACAATGAAACAATAATTGTAAATGGAAACTCAAGTACATCAGACAGATAAAATCTGAAGAGAAGGATTTTCCCTGACCTCCAGTAAAACGTGAAGATCGGAGAAAGAACGCCAAAGCTCTTCTCAACTCCCAAAACAAGGAAACAAGGGAATGCAAATATCACTAATTTAATTCTTTTCTCTCATTTGTCTTGTTTTTTCTTTCACAAGCTTCGTATAGTGCCCACATTGTCAACGTTACCGTCCGTCACTGTCATCATCACTGGAAAAACTCCACAAACTGTGTCTCATAAATATCCCAAAAGAGGATTGTCCTAGTTTTTTTGTTTTTCATTTTTTGGTTTTGAACAGGAGGTATAAGGATGAGGAAGAGTTCTGTGCGTCACCAGTCGCTATGGTTCTGGCTCCAGGATTTGGAGCCATAATGGCCGTTCGTGCCGTTTTCTCCTTTGGGTGATGAGTAGTGATTGCGGGCGGACTTCTTGAGTCGCTCCTTGTTGGGCGTTTCAGTTTCCTCCTCCGAGCTGCTTTCAATGTCACTGCGTTCGTCTTTAGAAACCTAGAAGATACGTGGGTTATTATTAGGTACAGAAATTCTTATTCATTTGGATGTGTTTTACAGTGGTGAACGATTAAACATATGTTCTACGTTTAAAAACATGTCTGAAAACAGCTGTTTTGTTAAGGGGGAGATGATTTTTAAAACCCAAATCTTTGTACTGTTGTGTGTATTTTGACATTTATTACATTCCCTTATGTCCTTTTACGGTAGGTACATACTTTTTTTTAATTAATTATTTTCATCATATTATATTATGATTTATCACAATTATAATCATTATATTGTAATTAACATCATAGACCATTTCATCAGGCGTACGTGCGGTGGCGCGATAAGCGTCTGGTCCGAACTTTACTTCCGGTTTCTGTTTGTTTAATGGTCTGACTAGTTGAACTCTTAACAAATACCTCGTTGAAAATAACAAATGTTTTGGGTTCCTATATAATCTACGTGTTGCTTATTTCGCTTGTTATATAAATAAACTACTTTAAAAGGACTTTGTTGTTACTTATTCTTCGCAGAGTTTACCGGAAGTTACGTGATGACCACGAAAGCTGCGTGTTTATATTGTTACTACTAAAACCGTCTATACCACAAATGCCGTTGGTAGAAGTTAAAGGGATAGTTCACCCATCATTTACTCATCATCAAGTTGTTTTAAACCTGTATACATTTCTTTGTTCTGCTGAAAAAAAGGTATTTTGAGAAATATTTGTAAGCAAACAGCTCTGAAGAACCAATGACTTTCATAGTATTTTGTTTTTCTACTATAGAAGTCAATGGTGCTCGTGCTTCCTGCTTGATTAGCATAGCATATTAGCATATTCCTTTGCATTCAACATAACAAAGAAATTTATACAGGTGTGTTCCACTTTAGGGTGAGTAAACTTTCTGGGTAATCTATCCCTTTAACCAAGCAGGTATATGACCAACCTTCAACGTTGAAATATGGTTGAAACAACGTTGATGCAACGGTTAATGCTAAACGTTTGCAAAAGGTTCATAAAACGCTTAAAAATCAATGTCAGTTGTTTGTTTAACGTTGATTAGATTTGCAAAATCAAAAGGTAATGCAACGTTAATTCAACCTTGTTGTTGGTGTGCAAGTATACTGAACTATACAAATATAATGAATAAATAATTTGGAATAACATCACTAAACTAACAAAAGATACTTCATATGTCTGCTCTTAAGCCTTCAAAGTGCATGGCACCGTTCAATTCCACTGTAAACGTGTTTCTGTACCACAATCTTTGCTTAAAGAATTGCATAACCAAATTTTGTGTAATCAAATCCTTCCCAGAGTAGCAGTAGCAAAAGCACCATTGTTCATGCTGTGATGTAACTAAAGCCTCTGGCCATCTAAAAAATAAAACCTACGGTTTATAATCTGTCCCAACTTCCTTTTACAACAGGAAATGTGAAGCAAATCCATTCTTAAGCATGCATAGATTAAACATGATCAGGAATATCAAAGGACTGAAAAGAAGAAAGAGGTCCAGCCCAAAACGAGGACTTACAGAGCTAAACAGAGAAAGACTCAAAAGCGAGACGACAGACGCGAGCGAGTTTAGCGGACAGAGTGAAAGATTTCTATCAGGAGATAAGATGAAAGACGGTGACAGCCTTCCAGCCAACGAGAGAGCGAGAAGATAAACCAGTTCTGCAGAAAGATAAAGAGAGAGCGTGGATTTAATGTGATTTTCAATGTCACATTTCTCCTTCATGCATTCTTATGTCAATCATGTTGTTCATAAGAAGCTTAAAAAATGACAGGTAGAGCTGGAGGGTTCGGACCTTTCCTCTCATTAGGGCTTTGAAGGCGATGCGTGCGATGAGGTAAGACCAGATGATGTGCAGCACTTGCAGCACCAGCAGCAGGACGTTGAAGAGCCACCATGACGGGTACGGCCCGATAATCTCCCAGCTCTCGAAGAGCGTAGTGTTTAGGATCCTGTAAATGTACGAAAACAACAAGATGAGATGTGTGCGAAAGTCATGCCATAATTAGATTTGTTGTTTTTGCAATGTTATAGTGATCATATATAATTATTTCTCAAGTTTTTTATTCGAATACAACCAAAAAATACAGAAAACTTGTATATAGTATTAAAAACAGTATAGAAGTATAAGCTGAAGTGTGAAGTATTTAGGGTAAACTCCCCTTCCACTTAAACCTAAATTAAATTAACAAAGGTCTCACTAAATACTGAGCGATGCCTGAAGAAGACATTTAGTTTTGAAAATTGTTTTTTTTATTTCATGTACATATTTCTAGTATTTTCTGTTTGTATCTTAATAAAATAGATTGAAAAATAAATATGGATGGACATTAAAACTTCTAAAACAACAAGTCTGGTTGTGGTGGCCTGAGACTTTTGCACAGTACTGTATAAAGATAATTTATGCTTTTATAAATGACGATTAATGACTTGATTTATCAATAATCGTGGTAAATCACGATTAACCACATGCAAATGTGTACTGTTTGTAATTATTTTGTATCTATAAATACACAAACATTTATGTATACAATAAAAAAAAACATTAACATGCATTACACTCGCATTTTCGTTTGTATGTTAATGATTCATTTAGGGCTGTCCAACGATTAATCACGATTAATCGCATGCAAAATAAAAGTTTGTGTTTACATAATATATGTATGTGTACTGTTTGTAATTATTTTATATCTATAAATACATAAACATTTATGTATATAATAAAAAAATAACATGCATTACATCCGCATCTTTGTTTGTATATTAATTATTCGTTTTAGGGCTGTCAAACGATTAATCGCGATTAATTGCATGCAAAATAAAAGTTTGTGTTTACTTAATATATGTATGTGTACTGTTTGTAATTATTTTGTATCTATAAATACACAAACATTTATATATATAATAAAAAACATTAACACGCATAACACTCACATCTTCGTTTGTATTTTAAGGATTCATTTTAGGGCTGTCAAACGATTAATCGCGATTAATTGCAAGCAAAATAGAAGCTTGTGTTTACATAATATATGTATGTGTACTGTTTGTAATTATTTTGTATCTATAAATACACAAACATTTATGTATATAATAAAAAAAACATTAACATGCATTACACTCGCATCTTCGTTTGTATGTTAATGCTTCGTTTGAGGGCTGTCAAACGATAAATCAGGATTAAACGCATGCAAAATAAAAGCTTGTGTATGCATTATTTATGTATATACATAAACACATACATACAAATACACAATTATAACTTATAACAAGTTTAACTTTTTGAAATATATAGTATAAAATATACACAGTGCACATAGATAATTTATAACGTTTAATAACTTGTATTTTGTATGCAATAAATTGCAATTGATCGTTTGACAGCCTAAAAATGAATCATTAAAATACCAACTGAGATTTGAGTCAAATATAATGCAACAGTTGACATCTACCCTTATTGTTGTGTAAAAGTCACAGTTTAATCATTCACTTTTTAATTATTACCCAAAAGACCTTTGAGTTATGTGATGTTACTTGAGTTATGTGAGTTATAAAGACATCAAAGTAACATTTATATGAACTGAAATCTTCATTGTATAACTGTGCAAATGACAATAAAGCTATAAACCATGAACATGTAACGGATGTTTGTGTATTCTTGACAGGTTTAATACCATTATGAGAGCTCACAGATTCACTAACCGCTATCTAGTTTCCCTAGACAAAACATTTAATGTGTTAATGACTGATGGGGGATCAGTGTTATCTGGTCGATGGGGTGGTTTCTGTCAACAGTATGCACCCTACAGGTTTCATTCGGTAGAAACATCAGACCTCCACCAAACCCTGACGCTCGGGTTTCAGCGTACTGCAGGAGGCATCAAACGATCTAACCATTGACTGCTAACAAAGACACTTAACTGGCCTATTAAACACAAACACACAGATACTAACCAGAAGGGGTAAATGATCAATCTTGTCACAAAGAAGATTATTCCAAACACCACAAATATGCCGTCACATAATCGCTGGTATTTGGCGTAGTTTGCTAACTTCGCAGCCTGTTAAAAAACACAAATGGATAAAAAGCTTAGTGTGGTGTAGGATTGTATAATAATTGTAAATGATAATATAAATAGTTTTAAACAGAATAGTACTGGATGGACTGAATAATGGTTTATATAACACTGCTTTATAAAACAATAGCATACTATCAAGTTCAGCTTTTTCTGTCAAATGTCATGTGACAGACGTGCAGGTGTTCGTACCTCTAACAGGAAGTCTGAGGCGTCGTGAACACACATGACCAGACTGCCCACACGCACCATGTTATTTACATATGAGAAACTGATCAAGCTGACTGTCGCCAGATGATGAATGAACATAATGAGAAAATCCTGCGGAGAAAAAAAACACACATCAGAGTCAGATTTCAAAAGACACTTAATACATTATTTTTACAATAACGTGCACATTCAAATGCGAAAATGTACAATTCTAGATGTTCGTCTACTTATAATGAGTCTATATACATGTTTCTGTATGAGTGGAAACAGAAGCTGGTCTCTTGTACAGCTCTGCTTCTGCTCGATCACTTCCACAAAACTATCAAAACTATTTCCCTATGAATTCATCTGTTATTACTGTAGCTTGACGTCTTAATATAATGATCATATAGTAATGATTGTGTGTTAACAAATAGGCCGACTCAATTCAGTACACACAGATCAGAGTCACGGAAATGTGTTATTTATCTTCGCTAACAGCCGTACAACAAATGGTGAACTGCAACTGGCGAAACAAACAAACAGCCAAACAAAAGCCATATGCGTTTGACAGCTGCTGAATGCACTTGGACTCAGTATTATCAAAGATTATTTGTTTAGTCTATGGCCCTTTACTTTAAAACACACACGTTTGTATGGCTATCTTTGTGAGATCACTCGCAACATGTAATGCAATGATGTAACCCAATTCTACCCAAAACCCAAGTCTCAACCCTTAAACAGACCTTTAAATGAATGGCAAAAATTTAGGACTGTCCAAAATGTCCTTACTTTAGTCTCTTTGTCCTCACTCTGATGGTCATTCAAAAAAAATTGTTCGTACAATAAAGGCTGTACAAGCACACACACTTCTCTCAATTATGCTATTAAAGTACAAATCTGTATCACATGAGAGATTAAGCTGCTGACATGGCAAATGAAAACCCCTCTCTCTTTCTTTCTCTCGGTCTAACACGAAAAAAATTTATAAAAATAAAAGGGGGATAATTGTGTGCTCCCTGCAGTATACACAATAGCATAACAGTTCATGAACACAAATCGTTTAAAACTTACCTTTCTTTTTATGTCTATAAACTGTGAGAACATTAGCGACCAGTAAAAGGCCAGTTCTGTTATATAGTAATAATACAGGCCTGGGGTCAGCACCTACAAGACACACACAAACAGAAAGACACTCAGATTGCAGACCTATATCTCCGCTTAACACAGATACTCAAATATTATTACAAAACTCTCCAAATACTTGCTGATCAGTCCGATGTGTGATTTTACTGTTTGATATTTGCATTTAATGACCTTTGACTTAGACAAGTTTCCTGAAAACGCCCACGATCGGGATTCATTTGAACCCACTTGTTAAATGCAAGATCATTTACATGCAAACGTTACCTGATATGGGTAATTGAACCAGCACTGCCTCGTGTCCCACATCCAGACAGACTGTAACACACATGCACAAACAGACACGGTTAAATATCATTTCAGAAGGTCAGAAAAGTCGTCATTTATCATGTGTTATTTGACAAAGAGCTATAAAAAGTCCAAAAGAGTGAGATTCGTTGTAACTCTAATTAGTTTTTTTTTTTTGCTAAAATGACATTGTGTCACCTACAAATAACCTATAATTCCCATCCCACAGTCTCGTACGCCTGAAGCTCACCTGCCATAGGAAACACATGCCGTAAGTAAATATACACAGATAGAAGGTAAACCTCCACCTGCAGAGAAATCACAGTGTCTGTCAGATAAGCAAATGTGGGGGATTACACACGGATACAAAACTCAAAACCAGTAAAATATAAAATGAACTGCATTTCCAACATCTGCTCTATCAATTAAAAAAATCATCATCAAGAGTGTATTCAGTAAACAAAGGCAGCAAATATCTAAAAAAAATAAAAACCTACATGCTCTCACAAAATTTGGTGTGTGTGCTAGGTTTGTCCTGGTTCCGCCTGTGTCTGAACCATCTCTGGACCTTACGAACATCCCAGTCCAGTTGTTTGGACAGACCTTCTAGATGGCGTGATTCTGGAGACTAAACAAACAGAGCACAACATGTTTTCACTATTTTATTTTATTTATATGAATGCATTTGGCAGACACTTTATCCAAAGTAAGGCTGTCAAAAAATTAATCGTGATTAATCGCATAAAAAAGGCTTTTTTTGTATAATTTATCTGTTGATTTTGATATATTTTAAATGATAAATAACTTTTTATTTATTTATACATGCATGTCTGTATTATGCACATAATATTTTCACAGTGCACACACACATTATACAAACACGAACATTTATTTTGTATGTGATTAATCGCAATTAATTTTTTAACAGCCCTAATCCAAAGTGACTTACAAGCTGTATATTTCGTCAGTATGTGCGTTTTGTGGGATCAAACCCATGACCTTTGTCCAATGCTCTACCAATTGGGCTACAGGGTCACTTAGTCTAAAAAAAATTCTTACAGAAGATACACAAACAAAAAAACCAAGAAGCACCAGTATATATGTAGCAATGGCCAACAATACTTTGTATGGGTCAAACTTATTGATTTTTAATGCCCAAAATCATTAGGATATTAAGTAAAGATCCTTTTGTAAAATGTCTATGTTAAAAATATACAAATGTAATTTTTGTGAGTAAATGTGGATGCCAATAACTTAATTTGGCCAACTTTAAGGGCCGTTTTCTCAAGATTTAGATTTTTTGGCACCCTTATATTGCAGATATTCAAATAGTTATTTGTAGCTTAGTCAACAATTTTCCTATTCTAACAAACCATACATCAATGAAAAGCTTATTCATTTGACTTTCAGATGATACATAAGTATCAATAAAAAAATTAACCCTTATGACCGGTTTCGTGGCCCAGGGTCACATATAGCATCTAATGTACGTGTATATCTTCTGGCTGACCAAATACATCAACTTTTGAAAAATGCAAGATGGCAAAAATTTTAGTTCCAATGAAAATCATTTTATTCGGACGCAATAAACATTTTAATTTTTTGAATGTTCATTGAATTTATTAAATTTTTTACAATAATTAAAATTTTAGAAATGTAATTTTCGATGGATCTTTTAAAGAGTTAAAAAATGTAATCTATACAAAAGAATTAGGGACTAGTTGTACTAAAAATAAATGTAAGAGCTGTCCAAACTGTAATCAACTTACATGACTTAAGGTATACCCTGTCTGGGAAACCACCCCTTAAAGTAAAAAAAGTCTTTTCTGCTGCAAACTTAAACTCAGATAAAATCTACACCTATATAAAATGCTTCAGTTTTATTGCTGATAAGAGCTTCAGCAATCATTGGTTACTATAAAGATAAATACTATAATCTTATAAACGCTGGGCTCTGTTCATTTCTGGTAAAGTTAAACCTGCTCTGACCTGTGTTTTTACACCAATTCAGTGCTAAAGGTGAGATCCTGTATGGTTTTATTATTCTGTTTATATAACTTTAGAAAAAAAAAGTTATCAAAAAAGAAACTAAATGAAAATGTTTGAGGAATTCATACTGTAATAACTAAGTCAGGTGTATGACTCCAGCGCACCTTTGTAATAGATGTAAACACTTTCTCCAGAACGGCATTGGGTTGAGCTCTCCGGCCCACTTCTGTTTGGATCTGAAGAACGGAGGCACATGGTCCAGCGATAAACCTGCAAGAGATAAAAACAGACATGAATCAGACGTGATCGACATCACGAAGATGTGACAAATGATTTACATGCCGTTCCTGCTAATCTAGATTTTAATCTAGTTCAACACAAGACACTTATCTGAAGTGGTTCGCATTCAAGAAGCAGCGTGTCATCTATTCAACCTCAAGTCATTGTGCATACAGACAATAAGATTACACTATCAGTAGATACACAATAAGATAAGTGATATATTTAATAAACTTCTGATATCTTAAATGTTCATGTAGCTCAACTGGTAAAGCATTGTGTAGAGCAAAAGGATTCACACACACTGAAAGGTTTATTTGTTGATGGACTGTAAATTTGTTTGAATAAAAGCATCTGCCAAATGATGGAGATGTGACATAATTTCCATTGGGTTTATTTGCAGCATTACTGAAGCACTGAAATAACAACACTTTCATTTGACTCATGCAAAATTCAACTACATTCCTCAAACAAATCATTCGACTGCCTGCTTAATAAAAGCCAGCAGATTAGGACAATAAAAAAGATTTGAGCGTAGCACCACGACTTCAGTTTCGTTTGCATGACCAAATCTTTCAGAACTCATGAGGTCAGACTCAGTCAGTCAAGAAATTCCAGAAGAATCATTTACATATCTCTGATGTAAAGGTTCGACTTGGGATGCATAACGATTAATCGCGAATAATCTACAACAGAACAAAAGTTTTTGTTTACATCATACATGTGTGTGAACTGTGTATAATTATTTTGTATAAATAAATGCACACCCATGCATGTATATATTTAAGACATGTTTACATGTGTGTATACATTTGAATATTTATGTATAATTTATATGATATATAAATGAAGAGTTAACTCTTTTTGATTTTTCAGAAATCTCGTTTTTTGGTTGTGCATTCCAATTAATATAAATTCAACTGCAGTAAACCTTCACAACTTAAAAAATACAGCTAAGTAGCACCATAAAACAACATAACATAATAATAAACATGTTTTGACAAAAATGTTAAAAACGGAGTTCTCTCGTTTTGCAACGAAACTCTTCAAATATTTAATATATAAAAAAAAAATTTCTTAAAATTATACATGCATGTGTGCATATTTATATATACATAATTATTATTATTATTATTATTATTATACACAGTTCAGACGCATATATGATGTAAACAAAAACTTTTCTGCTATAGATTAATCGCGATTAATCGTTATGCATCCTAACAAAGCATAGTAATAATGAAATCTGTAAAACAAATGACAAATATATGCAAACAAATATGGTTAACCTGGTATAAATAAAAGTGTAAATGTATAAATAAAAAGTTTGAAATGTCATTCTAGCACCCAGCCTTAAATCTTGTTTACCTAATTAACAATAACTATAATAGATTTTGATAAAGATAATAATGTGATAACTTGTTTAACGTTTACAGTTACGTACAACAGCGTTATGGTTATCCATAGCTAGCATTACAATCAAATTTTTTTTTGAATGTCTGTCAATGTTTTAACGTTCATCACATAAGATAAACCGCTCTCTGAAAGTGATCACATCGATATCGCCCCATGCTTCATTATCGTTATAGTTGTGGCATGGACTCTACAGAACGATATTTTGGTCTAACTTTATAGTTATCGGACTTCGTATAAATTGGCTTTTAACACATAAAGCAGTGTTATTGTCCCGTTTGTGTGGATATTAATATAGCTAACATTACATTTATCTTTTTATAGTTATCGCTTTGATGTTAACATGTTGTCTTTCTTCCTGAAGTTTTGCATGTAATAATGCTGCTGAAAATTTTCTCATAAAAACGCATTTGAAAGTTCTTTGTATAAAATGGTCTGTCAAACAATAAAAGCAAGTGAGCGAGGGGTTTAATAAGTACACAGCTCTATAAATGACCTGGCAAGACTGAATGGCCGCTCACCGTATCAGCGTGTTGACAATGGTTTTTTTTGAGCAGTTCATTAACTCACAATAGGCTC
Organism: Paramisgurnus dabryanus; assembly: GCF_030506205.2. NCBI lineage: Eukaryota > Metazoa > Chordata > Actinopteri > Cypriniformes > Cobitidae > Paramisgurnus > Paramisgurnus dabryanus. The sequence goes on along the minus strand of NC_133360.1, from coordinate 4,901,835 downwards.
ATGATGATGAACTATGGCTCCAGGCCTGTTAAACTGACCATAAACACTACATACAACACTGTGGAATTTGACACTCATCATAAAAATAAATCACTGCCTCCATGTTTCACTTAAAACAGATTGGGAATTAAATAAAGTAGTAAATTCACTTTCAATACATGCATTACACTAGAACTGATCATGTTGGCTTACACAAGGCTTAAACAGAGTAAGTTGTGTAAACAGTGACGTTCCTTGTTTAACACAAAGGCATTCGTAATATTCCCTCATGACGACAGGGTCAATGTGACAGCTGAGTCTGAATTAAAGCCAAAGCATTCAGCTTTACTGAACGCATACGAGAAACTTCCCATAGCACCTCAAAATATTTCCTAGTAAATAAAACATAAATATGTTTAGACAATACACAGAGCCATTTAGGAATCCCAGGAAATTCATCTCAGAGAAGTATCTCAGTGAGTTTGCAGTTGTTTCGGTCACATGGCAGTTTACTTTTGCTGTGCTGGTGGGTCATCTAAAGACACAAACTATCTTCATGAGAACATCCAGACTCCAGCAGACAGACAATTCAGCTACTTGAAGAAAACAGAGGTCCATAAAAATTCACATTTGATCTTTTGTCGTACGTAACACTTGACGACTTTCAGTTTGTGCACCTCAATATGAATTATTAGAAAATATTCTGATTTTAATTGCATCATAACAATCACTAAAGTTTTTCAAGACCTTGTGCATAAAAAAAACAAGGAAGTTCCACACAGATTACCAAAGTCAAAAGCCAAATAGTACGGTTATAAGAGTTACATCACTAACACAAGATTTTTGGCAATGACTTTACTCATGTTGTCATACTGGAGACTCAAAACTGTCCAAATTTGTTTCAGGGCTTATATTTTCACTGTGAAGAATTTTCTTGCATTTTATTACAAATTCGAATTGAGTCACTGATAAGAGTGGGAGGGGTCTTGGTTCTGAGTGTGTCTTGAGTGGGAGGAGTCTTGGTTTTGGCCGTGTCCTGATAGGGAGTAGTCTTGA